>NC_092413.1:199657100-199807100 GCF_040894005.1 Engystomops pustulosus
TGAGGATGGAATTCCATACACAAGTATAATATAAGAATAAATGGTCGTTTTGTTATTCTGCAATAAGAGGGGGCTCTACTCCATCTGTGTACAAGATAGATGTGCACAACACTACAAATAGTGCCACCCACCAAAAAATATTCAATAGTAAATTACAGCATCTTCAGGTTTAGTCACATGCACATTTATTCCAAAAAGTTATTCATATTTTATAGGTAAAATAAGCAAAATATATCTAAACCATATAAAACACATATAGGCTTTATTTAGAAGACCAGACACATAGGTATAACCTTATATATTATACCTTATACAATATACTAAATGGACGTACTCCAAGTTTTTATACTGCATATAGGAGGACATTAACTTAGTAAACTGCATACAAAGGTATAGGTATACTTATTTGTGCTATACTAAAAAATCATTTGTGTGTTTTATATGGTTTATATATTGTGTATTCTACCTTTATAATAATTTATAATTTTTTGGTATAAATGTGTATGTGACTAAACCTGAAGATGATGTCTACTCACTTGTAATTTACTATTGTATGTTTTGTTGATAAGCTAAAGGGATTCTTTAGAAATAAACATTAAAGGGGTTATCCATAGGACTAAAATACCATTTTCCAGAAGGGACGGGATCATTGGAGTCGCAACTTACTGGTTCAACAGTATAGAGTCACTGAGTGCCTCCTGATATTCTGTTGGCCAAGAGCGTGTGCCAGGCAGCCTGGCACATGTATGCTTAGGTGATGTTATTGTATTAGGCCGTGCCCAGCCGGGCAGGGTTTATTTTGTACTTTGTTACGTGCCTCAGCTAAGGCTGAATTTGTGTTTTTGACAAGGAAGTGTGAATAAACACTTGATTTTTGGACTTTAACTCTGTGTGTGTCCCTGCTTCCTGCACTGCTACAAAGCATCTACCAGAGCAATTCCACTGTTATAAGGGAATCATCAACGGACCAGTCAAGGAAGAAGATCTACAAGGTAGAGTTTGTCATATAAGTGGATTGTGCCTTGGGATTGTTTCTTCTTAGATAATGGTTGCATAAACAAAACCAAAAAATGGTCTAGTCCATCTATTGAACTAGGTTCCCACAATCAAGACTCCGAATGGAAAACTATATTTAGCAGGAGCACCTCGAGATTGTAGGTGTACGGGCTGCGGGTGATTTGCATATACGCAGCTGGCTTCTTTTAATTAATTAATAGCTATGGAGGGTCTAATTTCCTGCTTGTATGTTTTCTATTTTGTGGACTAGCAGCTGTGTATTTCTGCATTAAGCTGTGTTTTGCAGCCCCAGAACAGGATGTGTATTTGGCAGCGTTTTACCATTAGAAAATTGAAAAGCGACGGGATTTGTGCTCACTGCAACATCTGAGCAAATAGAATGCACAAGAAAAGCAAAATGAAGCCACTAATGAGATAGGAAGATCCATGTAAGACAACTGAGTAATTGACTCCTCAATGCATCCTTTGATGGACACATCCATTACGTTTCCATAGTATCAGGATCCCAGACAAGAACACCTGTGCTAAACTAAAATTTTCCCACCACAAACAACATAAACTAAAACTTGGTTCACATCGATGCAGATTTATTAATACCTTTCCGACGCAACCCACTTACAGATCTTACGCCCCACCTTCCAAAATTCAATTTAATTTATCCATTTATAGATCCATATGGGGGTTTGTTACCTATGGGACAAATTGTACCTCCTATGTTGAGAATTGATATTCGATGTACTGGTGAGCTGGAAAAAACCTCAAAGGTGATACAATTGATTGAAAAAATGCAGTTGCACCATTTTCTTACACACTAAGTCCAAATTAAACATCCCATTTTCAGTAAGATCATGGATAGGGGTTCAGGTGCGCCCCGTTTCACCCGGACAGATTGGCAGATTGGCCCAAACAGCCAATCCTACAAATCCGAACCGCTAGCCAACTAGCTCTGGCTGTGATTGGCCTAGGGCACCATATTTTGTTTTGTTGTACATAATAACACAGAAAAATATGATCCCTTTAGAACTCAGGACCAGTCATACAGTAGTGTTCAAAGAACAATTGAGCAGCCCTGAGAAGAACGGAGGACACTCCATACGTAAGGCATAATTGTTTTCTGGATGGAGAGTCACTTTAACAAAAGCAATTTGCTCAGCATCTTGCTATTACGTCTTCATGTGTATTGCTAGAGGTGGCATCTTGAACTTTTCTTCACCTGCACTATTGTGGTGTTTGGGTGGGGTGGGATAATCCTGCTTAGCTTACATTCCATAAGGAGCTTAGAAGGTTTGCCGAATTTCAGCATATTGTGAAATATAAAAGTCCATCGGATCACGAGTCCACACATATGGGGGATCATGACATTTGACTTAGTGAGATATCTAAGGGACGTTGGCAAGTTTTCAGCTTATAATCCAACCAGTTGTCTCCGGAGTTGGTTTTCAGCAGGATACTGGATGTTAGACATCAGTCTGGAATGTTTGTTTGTTTAAGTTTGGTTTACTCGTGCAAATATATCGGTTAATTATAATAACCAAAAAATAGCCACTACAAAGCAGAGACTTTTCAGAGACGATCCCTTTCAAGTAACAACTACGGGAACAATCGACTAGTCATTCTGGGTCCTGCTCTAAGCATTGCTAACAAACAGGTGATTTTGCCATGGGCCGATACAACTAACTCGGTCACTCTTTACATGACTGCTATTTAGATATTTGACCATCACTGTAATAGAGCTTGAACCCTCCAAACTAGTTTCATATTCCCGCCAAAAAAATCGATTTTTTTTGTATCTTGGGACTCAATCTTCCAGAGATGTTCTTTAGATGCTTTGTGTTAAAAAGTTGACTTAGAGGTATGACAAAAATTGTGATCTATGTGGATAAACTATGTAAATACTTAAATCTCCGATCTCCTGGTCTCACCATCACACAATTTTATTTTTCAGATCTGGTTTATAACAAAGAAGTCTCAGAATGGGAAAACAAAACAGTAAATTGCGACCCGAAGTTCTACAGGACCTACGAGAAAATACCGAATTCACAGACCATGAGCTGCAGGAGTGGTACAAAGGTTTCCTGAAGGACTGTCCAACTGGACATTTAACAGTAGACGAGTTTAAAAAGATCTACGCAAACTTTTTTCCATATGGCGATGCCTCAAAGTTTGCGGAGCACGTGTTCCGTACATTTGACACAAACGGTGATGGGACCATTGACTTCCGGGAGTTTATAATTGCACTCAGTGTGACATCACGGGGGAAACTGGAACAGAAGCTTAAGTGGGCGTTTAGTATGTATGATCTGGATGGAAATGGCTACATAAGTCGTGGAGAAATGTTAGAAATTGTCCAGGTAAGATTTTCCTAATGTTGTAAGCAATACCAACAAATCCCTCTCAAAATTTCCCATGTTTGGCAGAGTGATTCCAGCTGTCTCGCACGTAACCAAATAATTATTAGTGCCCTAGATAAAGTGGTTACCAAGGGGTGGATTGGGGGCCACCAGCACAGGTGAATGGATTAGCCACTAATCCCAAACATTAACCAGGTAAGCAATAAACCCTAATAAAGTCACCCATATTATACTTACACTGTTTAATTGTGGGTTCATTACCCGGAGGCGCCAGTCTCGTGACTCCCAGGCCGAAGGACTCTGGACTTCCTATGCCGTCTTGTTTCCTGCTGGCTTCCAAGATGATAGAGGGAGCCCTGCGGTAATTACTCTCTGCATGCCCCCTCTATCATATCCATTCCCTTTTCAGTGGTTGAAGTTGCGTGCTTTCACATCCCTACGCCCCTCCAACCAATGACATGGCCCTCAATCCGCAGGAAGCACACAGGATGTTACAGGAAGCCCTGAGTCCTGCTGTCCTCGTGGTTCATGTGACCCATGGCTTCTGGCAGCAAAACCTGAAATTTAACAGGGTAAACCTAATATGGGGGACCCTATCCTGTTTTGCCATAGTTTCAAGGATGCACATATAGTTAAAGCACCCCACTTCTCCCTGGAAATTCCAAGTGGATGATTTTTAACAACCAGCATCAACCACTTTTTGGGATCCTCTTGATCTCTGGGGCAACACACAGCTGTGTGGGACGCACTATGCCTCCCTTCTTCTCCACCACTGGACACAAGACATCCTGACAAGGAATCAAAATATTTTCCCACTGAATACATGCATCCACAGGATAGATTATAAGTGCCTGCTGGAGGTCTGACCACTGGCTCTCCCAGCCAACACAAGAGTGGAGCTGCAAGACCCTAAAGAGTCCTGTATTTATGGATCATTAGTGCAAAAGCTCAACCTGCAACTTAGGTCTATTGGGCTATGGGACATTGCAGTTGTCCGATACCCACAAATGACATGCTTATACTTAATATTAATGCATTTTACTATAAATGTCTTAGGCCAAACCTGTGAAGTTATGAAAATGTCCCCCCCCCCCCCCCATTATACCACTAATACTCTGCTGTCTACGTGTCATCTGTAGCTTAAAAAATTCTGAATGAACATCCTTCTGCATTTGTTGTGATGTGCTGCCACCTAGTATCACACTGTGAGCATAGTTTAAGAGAAGTGGAACGAAATTTGGAAACTCATTTTTATCAATGGTATACGAGAACGTTTCCAAGGCTAAAAAAACAAAGTTAACCCTTGGTCTTTACCAATCTAAATTTACAGCTATGTCTAACAGCTTAGCCCAAACCACCCATGACCAGCCAACATCATGACGATCACCACCTTCTAAATCAAAAACATTCCAAAAAACGACTGAGTAGTGATTATTAGGTTTCACTAATTACTGTTTATAGAATAACACGTTGTTTTACATACACTTGTATCTTAGGCAATCTACAAGATGGTGTCATCTGTGATGAAAATGCCAGAAGATGAGTCTACACCGGAGAAGAGGACGGATAAAATCTTCAAGCAGATGGACACAAATAATGATGGTACAATTCATATTTAGATCATGTGAACTCACAAGTATCAGAATGACTGATCTTCTGTCTCAGTCTTTTCTTAAGCACTTAAATATTTTCTAAGACTGTAATTTAACTATACTATGGGAGCCCCATGGGGCTTTTAATCTAAATTTTTCTTTAAAAAGTTAAATATTAATTAAATTTAAACCACCTCCATTTTTAAAATTAAAAATAAGTTTTCTACATAAAAAGTAAAGCATCCAAAAAGACTATGAATACAAAAGTGATCAAAGGATGATACATTTACTAAAAAAAAATTTCATAAAAACTACAACTGGTCCCAGAGCTGCCAACACGGAAAATTTAGCAAAGTGACTGGTGTCAGAATACGGAAAGTCTAATAATTTTAGAATTTTTATCAATAGCGGATTATAATCATTTTGGTTTGGGCAGCCACCTGGGGCCTAAGGCTTTTAGTGGGCCCATAACCACCCGAACCAGTAAGTAAGTTTGTTACTGCCCTGTAGCGATAATAAAAAGAAGGACTTCCAGCCATGAGATTCTCATGCTCCAAACACATACTTGTATAAGCGTCCTTCCAAGACCTTTTGAAGGTCCTCAAAAGGTCCTCAAACAACAGAACTAAATGTGGACAGAAGGAACCCCCTTCTTCTCCAAAGTGATTTGATTCTAGAACCAAATGAAGGTAGTAAATGTCGTTATAAAAATTAGACTTTTAAAAACCCACAAAAGCCCATCATAGTTTATACGGTTGAAAAAAGACACTTCCATCAAGTTCAACCAAGGAAGGGAAGGGATTGGATGAGGAAGGGAATTAGGGGAAATAATTCTATATAACATAACCATCAATGTTATTCAGGTGTAAAAAGACATCTAGACCCTTCTTGAAGCTCTCTGCTGTCCATGCTGTGACCAGAGCCTGAGGCAGGCTATTCCACAGATTCACAGTTCTCATAGTAAAGAAGCCCTGTCGCCTCTGGTGATTAAACCTTGTTTTCTTCAGACAGAGACAGTGCCCCCTCGTCTTTTGATTTGATTTAATTTGAAACCACTTACCACCATATTTTTTGTATGGACCATTCATATATTTATAGAAATAAATCATGTCCCCTCATAGACGTCTCTTTTCCAGACTAAATAAATCTATTTGTTGTAATCTTTCCTCATAACTCAGACCCTCCATACCCCTTATCATTTTTGTAGCTCTATGTTGAACCCTCTCCAGCTCCAGCCCAGAGCCCATGGTCGTGTTAATCCATCCCTAGTATCTCTGAAATTGTACTGGTCCAAAGAATAAAGGGATATGTCATTTGGACCAAGGGGGGAACTGCCAGAGGCCATGTGCCTGGTATGGCGTGGCCCTCTCCATGCCCCTCCCCACCCATTCTGTGCAGGGTTGGTGTAAGGGATGGAAATGTCGCTATTCCTGGCCTTTAAAGCATGCACACTAGTAGGTAACAAAATATAATTCCCCTCCAAAGCCTCTATAAAAGTTTTCTTTAGTCAATTTTCAACAAATTGAATTTTATTTCACTTTCCTATAATATTGCATGGTGCCACTAAGAAGTACAATTACTCTCACAAAAAACAAGCCTTCATATAGGGGAAAAAAAAAACAATAGTTAGTGGGAAGAGGTCAAAATTAAAACCTACAAAAATCTGAATAAATCAAAAACTTCTTAACTTCTATAGAAACCGGAATTAAACATGAAGCTCTGTTCCCCAATCTCTTGCTATAAAATTAGACAGAAAACAAGCCCACATAAATTTACATTGATGAAATATAAATGTTACGGCTGTTAGGATGTTATGCAGGAAAAAAAACTAATGACTGTTTTGGCCTTGAGGAGTAGCCTGGAAGGGGTTAAAGAGTCTGAAGTGAGTCCTAATGAACTTCGTCCATCCCGATTTTATGTTTTAAAAGAAGCCTCCATCAAAGAGACTTGTTGGTCATGTTCTGGGAGCTCTGTTGTGGTTACTCGCTAGTGAAAATAGCTTTATAATTATAAACCTCTCCAGGAGAGCAGATTTTCTGTAATTATATATTTTTTTTTTTTGCCATTTCTCCTCTTTTGGATCCCCATAAGCATGTTGCCATAGAAATAGGCTATTACGATCAGATAATGACATGACATTTAGGAGAGGGCTTGATGCTTTCAGCTCTAAAATGTAACATATTTAGAAAAACAATTGACGACTATGACATCTGGAAAACTCAAATTTTGTTTCTAATTTTTTTTTCTAAACCTTGGTCTCTATTTTGTGTTATTGCCTTAAACCTTTATATTCCATATTACAGGCAGTCCCCGGGTTACATATAAGATAGGGTCTGTAGGTTTGTTCTTAAGTTGAGTTTGTATGTAAGTCGGAACTATATATTTTATCATTGTAATCCCAGCCAGAACTTTTTTGGTCTCTGTGACAATTGGATTTTAAAAATGTTGGGTTGTTATTAGAATCAGGATTAACACTAAAGCTTCATTACAGACACCTGTGATAACTGTTACAGCTGATCATTGTAGCCTAGGACTAAAGGACAATAAATTACCAACATCCAGAGGTCCGTTTGTAACTATGGGTCGTATGTAAGTCGAGTGGTCTTAAGTAGGGGACCGCCTGTATTAAACAGTCTGGATGTCACAGTACAGGGATAATACACACAGTGATGTCACAGTACAGGGATAATACACACAGTGATGTCACAGTACAGGGATAATACACACAGTGATGTCACAGTACATGGAAAATACACACAGTGATGTCACAGTACAGGGATAATACACACAGTCATGTCACAGTACAGGGATATAATACACACAGTCATGTCACAGTACAGGGATAATACACACAGTGATGTCACAGTACAGGGATATAATACACACAGTGATGTCACAGTACAGGGATAATACACACAGTGATGTCACAGTAAAGGGATAATACACACAGTGATGTCACAGTACAGGGATAATACACACAGTGATGTCACAGTACAGGGATAATACACACAGTGATGTCACAATACACGGATAATACACACAGTGATGTCACAGTATACAGGGATAATACACACAGTGATGTCACAGTACAGGGATAATACACACAGTGATGTCACAATACAGGGATAATGCACACAGTGATGTCACAGTACAGAGATAATACACACAGTGATGTCACAGTACACGGATAATACACACAGTGATGTCACAGTACACGGATATAATACATACTGTGGTGTCACAGAGCGGGGACAACGCCCACTGAATTGTGTTGTGTTTTTTTATTTATACGTATAAATGTTCATTCACCGATCACTTTTTCTATAATTACTGACTTTTAACTAATTTTTGTGTGTTTCCGTTTCAGGTAAACTGTCCCTGGAAGAATTTATTAAAGGTGCCAAGAGCGATCCCTCAATCGTGCGATTGTTACAATGTGACCCGAGCAGCACGAGCCAGTTCTAATGATTTCTACTCATACGGACAGTCATAACCGGACACTGGCGCGTCAGTCAAGCTTTGCTTGCAAGTGAAGGCCTTCTCAGTCATTCCTCTCCTCTTAGTGGATACCGCCCCCTTGCCAGATTGTTTCCTATTCCTTAGGGAAAGACATCCAATCCCCAGCAGCCTTGTGCCCATCTATCTCCTATACGTCACCCCCATGGTCCGGGATGTTTACATACGGATACAACAGAGAGTCGGGGGCCCTGGACCATCGGCCTGTGGCTCATCCGGATTATCATTTTATGACAACACTATACGGGACTTGGACATAACGGGAACATATGTAGCTCTTTCACGTTGCATACGGCAAGGATATACGGACAATGTTGAAAGCACAAGAGTATATATAAATATATTTTTTCTTTTTTTTCTTCCTTATGATATTCCTAAATGCAAATGGCTTGAAATTCTGTACTGAATACAATGTAATTCTGCATCTATTTATGTCTGTACAGGCACACACACTAATGACCTGGGGGATGTACCATGAGGCTGCTATGGTCTCTGAGAGAGGGGGGCCCAGACTTGCCCGGTCCTATCCTCTTCTATCATGGGGTGGGGGGCACTGCGATGGGTCCTTGTTTGATCTCTGCCATGGTGCAACTTTGCTTTTAAGTAACATTCCTATAAAGGGCATCTACCACCAGGATGAAAGACTGCATGCAAATGAGCCTGAGGGGCTCCAGGCTCCATAGGTGTTAATGGAGCCTGGAGACCCTGGGGCTCATTTGTATGCAGTGTTTCATACTGGTGGTAAATGTCCTTTAAAGTAAAACCTACCACCATGGATCTAACTAATAAGGTAGATCCGGTGGCAGGTTCCCCAATGTATAGCCCTTTTTAGGGCTAATTCTTGTGTGGCCGCCGGCTGCGCAGGCTCAACTCTGAAGCCGGAGCTTCTGCACATGCACAGAACCCAAGTTCACAGACTAGATCTGAAGATCTCTGGGTAGGCTGAACACAAGAGGCTACTGGGGTGTGGAGTAACCGACCTTGTAGCCTCAGCTTTGGGTACTCCATGCCCTAGTAGCCTTGTTAGAAAATTTGCATATTGGGCAAATTAAAGTTTATTAAACTTATCAGCCTGCAAGAATAAGCCCTAAAAAGGGCTTTACTACTATACATTGGAGGAACCTGCCACCGGATCTACTTTAATGGGTAGATCCGTGGTGGTAGGTGGTTTCCTTTAAAGGAAATCTACAATCAAAATCCATCATGATAACCCAGGGACACTTACTCATAGATCCAGGCACTGTGACTGTGGTAATCTTCCTATATTTGTTATCCATGGCCTCCTTCCTTCTAAAACCACCTTTAATAAATATGATAATGAGCCAGAAAAGCTCCGGGGGGGGGGGGGGTTACCAGAGCCCCTTAATGCTTCAGCTTTACAGGCTGTTACACTGTCTCCCCTCCTCCCTGCTCTCCCAGCACTTTCCTCTCCCTCTGCTTGATGTAATCTCACACAATGTCCTCTACCTTCTAAAAATCAACTTTTACAATTATGCTACAAGAGCCGCCCCGTGCTGCTGCTTCACAGACATTTATACTGCGCAGGAGCACTTTCCCCCTCCGATTGTGTAAGATTACATCAGGCAGAAAGAGGGGGAAGTGCTGATGGCAGAGGAGGAAGTGGAGACAGTCCAACAGCCTGTCAAGCTGCAGCACAGAGGGGCTCTAGTGACACCCGCCAGAGATTTTCTGGCACACTAGCATCATTTTATAGCCATAGATAACAAATATAATAATATTACCGCAGTCACGGTGCCTGGATCTATGAGTAATGTCCCTGGTTTATTATGATATATTTTGATAGTAGATTTCCTTTACTTCTCAAATTAAAGGTAATCTACCATTTCCCTAATCACCCTACAAGTAAAAAACTGCATTGTACAGAGTCTATTTTTTAAACTTTGTACATAACTTTTCAGTTTCTTAGATATCTGTCATTTTGGAGAAAAATTTTATTTTTATATGTATGCAAATTAGCTTTTTGGTGCACTGGGGCCGGGCAGTGACTGTTGGTGCAGTGCAGTGGTGCAGTGATTTACTTCTTTCTATGCTGCCTATTGCAATCTGACTCTCCCTTACACAATAGGTGACTATGAAATAGAAAGAAGTATAGAAATGTAACAACCTAATCTGCATGAAGATAAATTTTGATTTTTTTTTTAATAAAATGACAGATCGCTGGGAAATTGAGTGGGTATTTCTGGAAAGTTTATAAATTGTTTTACACATACTGGTTTTACTTGTGGGGGGATTGGAGACCTGGTCGACGCCCTTTGAGAGGATCTGACAGAAAGGTAAATTTATTGTGGAAATGATTAAAAAAAAAAAAAAATCCTATATAAAAGTGACCTTTTATCATTATGTCACTTTTAAGTCTAAAATTTCTAATTGTTCTCAATTTATATCTATAGTGAATGGAGCACCGTTTTACAATTTGGCGCTACCTGCAGTCACCACTAGTGGGAGCTAAGGAGCTGCATTCAATTTTTATTCTTATTGCATGACTTCAATACATATGGAATGTGATAATTCATCAGATGAGAATGGTATTTGGGGTCCTTCTTTGATATTTTGCAGTTCTTTCCTTTTGGAAGAGCTGAATGCACCATTTTCCACTATGGTGCTACCTGCAATCGCCACTAGTGGGAGCTAAAGAGCTCACTGCATACAGTCTTTATAATCATTGCATGATTTAATACATATGATATGTGGAAATTCATCACGAGTCATATTTGGAGACCTTCTGCAATTTTTTTGCAGTTTTTTCCTGTGAATAAAATAGTACTGGACTATCGGAATGTGTGAACCGTTCTATGCTGGACTAAAAGACTATTTTGTGTGTATGTACATCTGTGTATATTCTGTATTTCTCATAGCATATTTCTCTCTATGCTATGACTATAATGATACTCTGCTATGTCTTCAAGAGATCTTGCATAGGAGACCATTTATAAAAGGACCACTTTCTGTGTCTGTGATTTTTATGAATACCCGTGATTGGACGTTCCTATATGTGACCATTATACTTTTAGTGAGGAAGTAACTAATGCTGTGTAAAGCAGGAGCCGCATGACCAGCTACAGTCTATTGTTCACTAATTATTGAATGCAATTTTTTTTTTTCTTGAGAGAAAGATGTTTTTTTTGTGGATTGTTCCAGAGCTTATTGTGTTTAAGACAAATTAAAGATGGAATTTCAGATGGGATCATTATTAATTTCATTCTGGCCACAGAGACGAGGCATTCAGTGCACCCAACAAATGATAAGATTAAATGAGATGCACCAGAAAGCATGCTCCGCCCCCTGGTGCACCAGAAAGCATGCTCTGCCCCATGGTGCACCAGAAAGCATGCTCTGCCCCATGGTGCACCAGAAAGTATGCTCCACCCCTGGTGCACCAGAAAGTATGCTCCGCCCCTGATGCACCCAAAAGCATGCTCCGCCCTTGGTGCACCAGAAAGCATGCTCTGCCCCTTGTGCACTGAGAAGCTTATTTGCATAAATAAAAAAAATATTTCTATAGGAAACGGGACAGAGATGCCCAGAAAGCTTATAAAGTGCCCTATACAATGTTGGTATTTGTTTAATAAAAATCTTAAGAGTATTATGTGCTTCTGGGGTCACAGCTTGCCTAAACACTCTAACCCTACACCACATCTACTTCAGAGGGTTAACAAGAAGAGGGGTATGTGACAAACCTTTCGGAACAATTTACTGAATCGACTCATATTAGGACTTTTCTCACAAATTTGGCAAGAGACCAGGTTCAATGGTGGTGTCAGTGCTGAGCTATATGTGAGTGTCCTACTATGGGTATGAAAAGTACTACATCAGCAGGACAATGATGACCCAAAGCATACGTCAAGGTTGGTGAAGTAATGGCCCAATGACCATGAAGTAGAGTTGCCCCCATGGTCTCCAGACCTTAAAGAGAAAACTTTTACAGGATAAGTAGGGTCACACACATTATAATAACCTTGTTAAAGTTTCCAGTTCACCGCTGGTGACATGACATGCAGGCAGCAGGACTCCAAACTTCCTGTGATGTCCCATGTCCTGCTGACTTCTGGCAGATGGAGGGGGACACAAACTTATTATTGGCATGTCCCCTCCCTCAAAACCACTTATATCAGTGGTTAGAGGGGAAAGCAGATGTCCCTGGCACACACCTCTAACCTGTGACTTGGGAGGCGTACATCCGCCAGAAGTCAGCAGGTCACAGGAAGTCCCGGGTCCTGCTGCTTGGGGCTCACATGACCTGTGACTCCTGTTGACAAACAGCCAACTTTAACAGGTAAGTACAAGACTCTAAAAGGGTCACCCATATTATAATATTACTGTTAAAGTTTTCTATAAGTGGCCAGCCCCTTTAACCCGATTAAACACTTAGTGTGTAGAGTTGAATTTGGAAAACTGTATTCGGACCCAAGTAAGTTAAACAGTATGCACCAACACTGGGAACTAGAAGACTACTAGGTTTAGATTTCGGTCAGGACATGCTTGAATATGATCGAGCGCATGCCCATAAGGATTCAACCAGCGTTGGGAGCCAAAGGTGAATTTAAAAAATACTCACAAAATTAAATTTAGAATTTTAAGGACAATACAGTAACAATACAGTAACATTACAAGAATCTGCATACCTAATAATATGCTAAATAGTTACATGCCAAATGTACATATGAGATGGACAAGTTGTGCAGCGCTGCGTAATCAGTGTGTGCTATATAAATAAAGAATTACCGTATTTTTCAGTCTATAAGGCGCACCGGACTATAAGGCGCACCTCTAATAAATGCCTGCTAAGACATCTAGGTTCATATATAAGGCGCACTGGAGTATAAGGCGCAGGATCAAATGCAGTACCTAAAAATGACCAGCAGGTGGCAGACCTGTGCACAGTTCAAGCCAGCTACACTTCCCGGGAAACTTGTCTTCAGCGTGTCAGAGAGCTCTGATCTCAGAGGTATGGCTGCTGGGGGTTAATGCAGGGTGATGCAGCAGGGGTTAAGCGGTCTCCCTCTGCCCCTTCTCCTTCCTTCCTCAGCCAGGGTGTTATTCCTGTGGGGTTCCCTGTGGCTCCTTCTCTTTCCCCTGTTACAGGGCTGTCAGGTATGGGGGATTGGTTACTGATGATGATGATTGCCTTGTGGTCGGCACTATGGCAGCTCCGGTCTCTCCGTGCTAGGGGAGGGCAGGATGGGCACAATGTTAGTTGTGGTGCCAGGGCACTTCAGGAGCTAGGGACCCTGTATACTGTGTGGGAAGGTGCAGGAAATTTCTGGGGATGGAGCTATTAAACACTCGTAAATGTACAGTACATCTTGTCTGTAGTACATTTCTGTATAAGTTCATATATAAGGCGCACCGGCCTATAAGGCGCACCTTTGATTTCTGAGAAAATTAGAGGATTTTTGGTGCGCCTTATAGGCCGAAAAAAACGGTATTATTATTAATGTTATTATACAACATGATAGTAGTAACAATGAAAGCTGTAGTGGATGGTGAGAGTCAAAAGTTCAGAGGCCTGACCTAAGAGTATAAGGAAGGTGCTTTTGGCCAGTCCCTGCAGCCTTAAAGCAAACCTGTCACCAGGACTGACAGGTTTTTCGATAACCTATACTATGCTGATTCAAAAAATTCCTTTGTCAGCATTTTGAATCATTTGAGTACTTCATAAAACTCAATTTCACATTATCTGGCTCCCTGCCATCAGCATGTGGCGAGTCCCGGGGGTTGAGAGGGCAGCTGCAGCCTATGCGTGTGCCTGTTTCTTAGTATCCTCTCTTCATCACTTATCCAGCTCCCTCCCTGCTTACTGTCATGTGCATTGAGCAGGCAGGGGAGGGAGTTGGATGTGTGGAGTAGAGGAAGATGGCATGAGGAGACTGAGACACAGGCTGCTTGCCTGGATTCGCCACGCACTGCGCACAGGGAGCCAGGTAATGTGAAATAAAGTTTTATAAGGTATTAAAATGATTCGGAATGCTTGCAAAGGCATTTTAAAAGCGGCATGGCCTAGGCTATTGGAACCTGTCACCAGCTAAAAATGACATTCCTGTTGATAAATTTGGATCTGGATACATATTAATTATATATATTATTATATATAATGTCCTTAAAAACTACATTTAAAGGAACACACTCATACCTCATAAAGTACCCATTTTGTGCCACACAAGTTACCTATGGCTAATTTTCACAAAGAAGGCCCCATGACAAGGAGTAGGCTAAGGTCCCTTTACGGTTCCAAATTCTGCTTTCCAGAACAGATGAGCCTGGTCATTTTTACCCCTCGAAGTCTCATCTATGACACTTAGACTTCATTCTCCAACCTTTGTTGACCAGCAATACAGTTCTTTTGCGTCAGCAAAGGTTCTTATCACCAGGTACTTAAGGGCATAAGACCAAATTGCTACATTGTCTATAAGTATATACCCCCAGGACTATTGTCCCCATTGAGTCAGGATTAGATGGCATCTAGAATCCTATAAGTGCTCCAGCTCAGTACATTAATGACAGTCTGTGAAGGTTAACCGATGCAGCATTAATGGATTTCCACTTCCTGAGAGCTAATCCGGTGCCCACCTCGGGCTGATGATGGTGGGATGAATGAGACTCCTCTATTAATGCCGTCTCTTTGCATAATTGTCTCCCTATGAAATTTGAGTCAATAAAAGATAACCATCATGCTGCGCTCTAAGACGGAGGAAGAGTGTCACAACAAGCCTATATTATCGACACTTTGGCAAAGAAAATTATAAGGAAGCTCGCTCAAGTGCCATTTATCCTTTGATATCCGGGAGCTTGATGAAATACAAAGCATCCATCAGATATTTTCTATTGAGAAGAACATGTGATATTACAATAATCAAGCTGTGTGGGGCGGCAATGTTTAGGGGGCTTTTAGGTGATTGCCATTAGCCAGTGGGCGATGTGAAAAAAATCCACATTACTATCTACATTTTTATAGATTTCACACATTAGGCTTAGAGCTCTTTCACGTTGGCGCTGATGTTCAGCTTCAGTTGCCCATCCATTCCACTTTGTTTTTCTTCCGTTTTGTCTCCGTGTCCATGTCCGTGTCCGTCAAAAAACCTTAACATGGTTTTCCAGCCCCATCATTAAAAAAAAAAACGGATGCTGCATCCGTTTCCGATCCGCACTCTACCGGAGAATGCATGCAGCTAGTTGACTGGGACTCAATATTCCTTAAAATCTATATTTATATCCACATATGAAAAACCTTCAACATTGCCAACACATTTCGGGCATAAGCAAGTCCTTACTCGAGGATGCTTGTGAACAGATGTGTTTATACCTGAAATGCGTTGGAATGATTGTTATTTTTTAATATCTGGAAAAAAATTTAAAATATAAGAAATATTGAGCCCCGGGCAACTAATTGGATCAAAAGTTTTCTTGTATAGATGTGATAGAACCTTGAGTCTTTATACTAAATGTCTAGGAGGTGTCAGCAATGTGGTGGGGGCTTAGCATAGGGAGGATTTTTCAACCCAAACCATACTGGATACACAATAAATAGAACATGGGGAGGGTCAACACCGACCAGGTGTACAAATCCGTCCTACAGTACAGGGTCACAAAAATATGATTTACACATGTCAAATAACAGTAATAGTCTAATTCATATACATCACATCGATAAAACAGAACAACTCTGCTTGCGTGTCCTCCATGGGAAACATTTACCAGGGCTTCTACGCCAAAAAGCTAGTATAGAAGCCTTGAAGTAATTGCTATTTTTTTGAGAAAAGGCAAAAAATTTGAGTTTTTTTGTACTACCAAGACCATGCTAATGTTCATCTTGAAGATTCTCTTGGGTTTTGCTCAAAAATACACCGCAGCATGTACCCCCCTCCATGTCTCTGTCCATCTGTCATAAATACACAAACTAGAGGTTTGTCTTGTAGTCCTGAATGTCTAGTGTCTGTATGTATGGTTTTCTTTAGATTTCAGCTTTATGTACCCATACAGTAGCCCAACCCTTTGAAGCAATATAGAATGTGTATGTCAGCAGTGTGCACTACCAATACTTAACTCTTTATACCACATTGTAGAAAATACTATTTAAGGCCAAATTCACATGGCCGTTGGGGGACATATATACGTCGTATATACATCCCCCATAGGCCGGCAATGGGAACACCGCGTCATACAGGCACCAGACCCAGAAGAAAGATAGGACATGTCCTATCTTTCCCCAGAATACAGCGCCATCGCTATTGAGAGGGGGGTGCTCACCCCTCCTCCTCTCCTGGGCGCCGACGTGTGCCCGCCGTGCTACGGTACAGCGGGCACACATTTGTGTGAATATAGCCTAACAGTTACACATCAAACAGATGTGTTTCACTTTTAACATAGGCTAAACAAGTTGCAACTGGGCACAGCGTGGTTGGCGGCTGTGCCTGGGATTGCCGGATGCTGGAGCTGGGCCTGCATATTGTAATTGGGTACTTTGTGGCAATCAGTCAACCTTTGACACAGGGGTCTTTTAATCTCCTAATCGTGGTTCTGGAACATTTAAAAGAGACAAAGCACTTCTTACAGGTAATGTTATAGTGGCAAAATGAGGTTACATGGGTAGGTACACAGTACACTTACTCAGCCCCTGGGCAGCTGCATAGAGTGCACTTATGTTACATCTGCCTCTTACATGGATATAGAGGTGGCATTTTCTGTATTGTGTCATAGCTCTCACTCCTATTTTTGGTAAGCCAATTCATGAATACCACTGGTTAATCAACCACAGTGTGTAGCATGGAAAGGTCAGAGACGTGAATGTTATTACTACGCTGTCTGTGATTTCTTATATCACTATGCCAATTTCAGGCATCTAAATCTGAAAATGTCACATTATCACTTCCACTTTCCTAGGCTCAAATTGGAAAAAAGTAATATCCTTTGTCAGCCTGGTTAATAGAAATTCACTGTAAACTCCAGTATTATCTAATAGCAGATACAGAAGATGAGAACGTCTCCAAAACTGCGGCTCTTGTGGGGGGGTTCCTGATATTCCCTACCAAAAGTTGACCAAGGAACCGGGGGTGCTGTCCCTTGTGGGTTATAATATAGATGGTTTGGGCTGTAGCCCAGGGCTCAAGCCTTCTAGGGGGCCCATGGTCACCCAAACCACCCACCAAATTTTGTACTGAAAATGACCTTTACCCATGAAATCCTTGTATATTTGTTTCTGCTCTCAATACACATGTACACAGGAGTTATTTCAGGACTTTTGAAGGTCCTCCAAAGGTCCTGAAACAGCAGATTGAAAGCAGCAGAAGGGACACATCCTCCATTCCCCAAGAAGCTGATTCTAGTACCAGATGTAGGAAGTGATTCCAGATTTGTAGGGGCTATAATATTCATACAGCCCAGGGCCCATGGCAGTGATAAACCCTGGTCCTGGCATCAGATGGATGTCACTGTAACATATACAACTGACCCAAACATTGTACAGACCAGGTATATCCATCAGGGCAGCAGTGTCCTCTAAAAGAATAGCATCTTTTAGCAGGATAATACCCATAACACAGGGCAAAAACTTTCAGGATGGTCCCTGATTCTAATCTGATTCATCATCTGTGGGGTGTGAGGTAAAAACAAGTCAAAAAATGGCTGCACCTCACACCTTGAAGTATTTACAGCTAACATATTGCTGGCAGATACCACCGGACACTTTCTTATGAAGTCCGTGCTCATTGGGTCAGAGCCTTTCGTGGCCTGGGGTGGAACATAAAAATATTAGGCAAGGGATTTATTTGTTTTCTCTAGCTTTAATCAAAGTGGTACGTGTCACCACACCCTAAGGCTACATTCACACTACCGTATGGGGGACATATATACAGCTGGCATATATACGCCGTATATATACCTCCCCATAGACGGCAATGGGTGGCACCATACCGTTCCGTAGCTGTGAGAAAGATAGGACATGTCCTATCTTTCTCCATAATATGGCGCCGTGCGCCATATATTGCTATGGAGAGGGGCGAGGGTGAGCGACGTTCACCCCCTCCTCCTCTCCCGGGGTGCCAACGTGTGTCTGTGCTATGGTACGGTGGGCACACATTCGTGTGAATGTAGCCTAAGGCTGGATATGCCACACGTGGCATGCACATTGCTTTTTGAAACCCAATACAGAAGCTGAGGAGAGTAGATTTGTCTGATTACATTGCTGTTAACAATTTGGGTTTACAAAACCTAATGGGAACACAATGTTAACTTATCCAGTAACATCAATTATTGTTTGTGTTTGTTAACGTAATCCATACAATGTTAATATGCCGTTATTGCATTGTGTTAACATTGTTTTGTAAATGCAAATGTTAAAGGCAATGTAACTATATAAATCTCCTCTACTCGTTTTTGTATAGGGTATTAAAACGTAATGTAAATGCCAAGTGTGAACGTAGCCTAAGGATGGCTCAAATCAACACTGCTCCAATTAGGCACATTGGGAGAGATTTATCTAGTGTCTGAGGTAAACCATGTAAACCAACCAGAACTCAGCATTCATTTTATAAACTACTGTGA
This sequence comes from Engystomops pustulosus, assembly GCF_040894005.1. NCBI lineage: Eukaryota > Metazoa > Chordata > Amphibia > Anura > Leptodactylidae > Engystomops > Engystomops pustulosus. The sequence continues at coordinate 199,676,134 of NC_092413.1, forward strand.
GAAAATAAAAGCTGAGCTCTGATTGGTTGCCATGAGCAACAGTTCTGCTCTAAATCACTTCCCAATTGTGACTTCTACAATAGGCCTCACTGTGGATTAATCACTCAAGGAACACAACAAAATGCCAAAATATTATCCAGACAGAGACAAAGGCACAAAAGAGCGTTTTCTGCAGCAATAATGCAGCGTTCTATATGTAGGAGCGCATGTGCCATGTTTTTTAGCTGGTCCCATTAAAACCTGTTGACCAGGTTGCCCCAGGGGTCCCGTATGTTATGTATCTCCTGCCATTTAATATTATAAAAAATAAAATAAAATTAAATTAAAATTATTTCAGCTTTTTGTTATTAATTCAATTATTTTTGTTTATCATATCTGACTCATAAGCTTCATTTCTAAAAAATATTCTAATATTGCTGTGCATCAATAACAGGCCTAGAGTGCCATCTAGTGGACACATGCCATTTCTTTTAATACACCTCTTAGGTTTGGTTGGCCTGCAAATGCAGTGGGTACGGGTACCTTCGAATTTTTTACTCTTTCTTTCATTGCAGCCAATTGGTAAGATCAAAAAAGTTCTTTTTTTTCTTATTAATGTACACTCTGCCCCCATCTCGACAGAAAAAAACGGAAATGTAGATATTTTTGCTAATTTATTAAACAAGAAAAACTGAAATATCACATGGTCATAAGTATTCAGCCCCTTTGCTGTGACACTCATGTATAACTCACATGTTGTCCATTTCTTTCTGATCCTCCTTGAGATGTTCTACTCCTTCATCGAAATGCAGCTGTGTTTAATTAAACTGATCGGACTTGATTAGGAAAGGCACACACCTGTCTATATAAGACTTCACAGCTCACAGGACATGTCAGAGCACATGAGAATCATGAGGTCTTAGGAACTGCCCAAGGAGCTAGAGAATCAACAAATCCATGTGATGAAAAACTTATTGCATCTTCCCAAGAAGACTCCTGGCTGTGCCAGCTCCAAAGCTGCTTCTACTCAACACTGAGCAAAGGGGCTAAATACTTATTATCACATGATATATCACTTTTTCTTATTTAATAAATTGGCAAAAATATCCTCTGTATTTTTTCTGTCAAGATGGCGTGCCGAGTGCACATTAATGAGCCAAAAAAATTATTTTTTCGATCTTACCAATAGGCTGCAATGAAACATAGAGTTAAAGACTTAAAAGGGATCTGAATACTTTCCGTACCCACTCATATACTTATTCCTGAAGATTATTTAGAACTGAAGTATAGAATTTACTTTAAATGTCCACATTTGGAGGAGTAGGGATTATATTGCACGCCCCATGTTAAAGGTGCACCAAATAAAAGTTGGTGCACTCGGTCATGGCACTGCATGGGGCACCAGATTCAAGCAGATGGTGTGGCAGAAATCCTGAATCTGGTGCCCCCTGCACTAAAAACAGGCAACTGCACATAGTACACACTGCACTGTTTTTAGTAAATGTGCCCCATTTTCTGTAAATGAAAGAGATTTAGTCATTATATCATAGTATCATAGTTTATACGATTGAAAAAAGACACATGTCCAAACAAGGAAGGGAAGGGATTGGATGAGGAAGGGATTTAGGGGAAACAATTCTATATAACATAACCATCAATGTTATTTAGGTGTAAAAAGGCATCTTGACCCTTCTTGAAGCTCTCTCCTGTCCCTGCTGTGACCAGCGCCTGAGGCAGGCTATTCCACAGATTGACAGTTCCCATAGTAAAAAAGCCCTGTCACTAGAGATGAGCGAGCACTAAAATGCTCGGGTACTCGTTATTCGAGACGAACTTTTCCCGATGCTCGAGTGCTCGTTTCGAGTAACGAGCCCCATTGAAGTCAATGGGAGACTCGAGCATTTTTCAAGGGGACCAAGGCTCTGCACAGGGAAGCTTGGCCAAACACCTGGGAACCTCAGAAAAGGATGGAAACACCACGGAAATGGACAGGAAACAGCAGGGGCAGCATGCATGGATGCCTCTGAGGCTGCTTAATCGCACCATTAAGCCAAAATTATGGGCAACAGCATGGCCATGACAGAGTGACCGAATGAGGCTAGATAGCATCTAAAACATCCAATAATTGACCCTGACACTATAGGGGACGGCATGCAGAGGCAGCGGCAGCAGCGGCAGGCTAGAGAGTGGCATGGCAACATACCCTAAATGGACTCAGGCTTCAAACCAATGGGTGGCAGAGAGGAACCAAAGGAGGTGAGCAAGAAGCGCTCAAATAATATCGGTACATGATAAAAGTTTGCCAGTATATTTTGTGGATTACACAGCAGGGTGGCGACAAAGTTAACATGGAAGCCATGAAAACAATCCAAAATTCTGCTTGACACAGCTCGTTTGATAAGGGGACCATGTATGGAGGCAGTGAACTAGTAGTAGATTAAAGGTGCTGCAGTTAAAACTATGTTAGTTGGATCTTGACATGGAGCTGGCGCTCCGCTGCCAGGCGAGCTTTTGCCAATCCAAGCCCCTGTCTCTAGGCTACTCCCCAAACAGCACTTCTAAGAACCTTTTGTATAAGATCAAGTGTAGTAGCGTTCTTATAAGTTTGGGATATGGCGGGTGAGGGGAATGTAAACATCTGCGCAAGAAGCGCTGAAATAATATCCGTAAATGAAAAAAGTTTTCCAGTATATTTTGTGGCTTACACAGCACGGTGGCGACAAAGTTAACAAGTTTGTTGTGGAAGCCATGAAAACAACCCAAAATTCTGCCTGACACAGCACGTTTGATAAGGCGGCCATGTATGGAGGCAGTGAACTAGTAGTAGATTAAAGGTGCTGCAGTTAAAACTATGTTAGTTGGTTCTTGGCATGGAGCTGGCGCTCCGCTGCCAGGCGAGCTTTCGCCAATCCAAGCCCCTGTCTCTAGGCTACTCCCCAAACAGCACTTCTAAGAACCTTTTGTATAAGATCAAGTGTAGTAGCGTTCTTATAAGTTTAGGATATGGCGGGTGAGGGGAATGTAAACAGATGCGCAAGAAGCGCTGAAATAATATCCGTAAATGGTAAAAGTTTGCCAGTGTATTTTGTGGATAACACAGCAGGGTGGCGACAAAGTTAACAACTTTGATGTGGAATCCATGAAAACAACCCAAATTTCGGCCTGACACACCTCGTTTGATAAAGGGACGATGTATGGAGGCAGCTATATGGACGACTTTTGGAGGTAGCAATGGAGACAACGTGTGGAGGCTGCTATGGAGACAATTCAATTTGGATAGTGCCTGTATGTGGCAGTCCAAAAAAGTTTTCAAACCAGAGGAGCAGGTAGGTGGCCCTCCATAAAAATGGAATAGATTGAGTGCCTGTATGTGGCAGTCCAAAAAAGTTTTCAAACCAGAGGAGCAGGTAGGTGGCCCTCCATAAAAATGGAATAGATTGAGTGCCTGTATGTGACAGTCCAAAAAAGTTTTCAAACCAGAGGAGCAGGTAGGTGGCCCTCCATAAAAATGGAATAGATTGAGTGCCTGTATGTGGCAGTCCAAAAAAGTTTTCAAACCAGAGGAGCAGGTAGGTGGCCCTCCATAAAAATGGAATAGATTGAGTGCCTGTATGTGGCAGTCCAAAAAAGTTTTCAAACCAGAGGAGCAGGTAGGTGGCCCTCCATAAAAATGGAATAGATTGAGTGCCTGTATGTGGCAGTCCAAAAAAGTTTTCAAACCAGAGGAGCAGGTAGGTGGCCCTCCAGAAAAATTGAATAGATTGAGTGCCTGTATGTGGCACTCCCAAAAATTGTTTAAAACAGAGGACCGGGTCGGTGGCCCTCCAGAAAAATTAAATACATAAAGTACTATAGCTAGAGCCAGTGGGCCCTGTAAAAAAATAGCCAGTTTCCTCTGCTTTACTGTACAAAGAGGAGGAGAAGGAGGAAAATGAGGAGGAGGAGGAGTGGATAAATTATTCAGGTTGAGCTTCCTTCACCTGGTGGAGATTGGAAATTAGGAGAAATCCAGGCTTTATTCATCTTGATAAGCGTCAGCCTGTCAGCGCTGTCAGTCGACAGGCGTGTACGCTTATCGGTGATGATGCCACCAGCTGCACTGAAAACCCGCTCGGACAAGACGCTAGCGGCAGGGCAGGCAAGAACCTCCAAGGCGTACAGCGCCAGTTCGTGCCACATGTCCAGCTTTGAAACCCAGTAGTTGTAGGGAGCTGTGTGATCATTTAGGACGATGGTATGGTCAGCTACGTACTCCCTCACCATCTTTCTGTAAAGATCAGCCCTACTCTGCCGAGACTGGGGACAGGTGACAGTGTCTTGCTGGGGTGACATAAAGCTGGCAAAAGCCTTGTAAAGCGTACCCTTGCCAGTGCTGGACAAGCTGCCTGCTCGCCTACTCTCCCTCGCTACTTGTCCCGCAGAACTACGCACTCTGCCGCTAGCGCTGTCAGAAGGGAAATACTGTTTCAGCTTGTGCACCAGGGCCTGCTGGTATTCATGCATTCTCACACTCCTTTCCTCTCCAGGGATGAGAGTGGAAAGATTTTGCTTGTACCGTGGGTCCAGGAGAGTGAACACCCAGTAATCGGTGCTGGAATAAATTCTTTGAACGCGAGGGTCACGGGATAGGCAGCCTAGCATGAAATCTGCCATATGCGCCAGAGTACCAACGCGTAAGAATTCACTCCCCTCACTGGCCTGACTGTCCATTTCCTCCTCCTCCAACTCCTCCAACTCCTCTTCTTCTGCCCATACACGCTCAACAGTGAAGGACTCAACAATGGTCCCCTCTTGTGTCTCGCCAACATTCTCCTCCTCTTCCTCCTCATCCTCCTCCACCTCCTCCGATATGCGCTGAGAAACAGACCTAAGGGTGCTTTGGCTATCAACAAGGGAATCTTCTTCCCCCGTCTCTTGTGAGGAGCGCAAAGCTTCCGACTTCATGCTGACCAGAGAGTTTTTCAACAGGCCAAGCAGCGGGATGGTGAGGCTGATGATGGCGGCATCGCCACTGACCATCTGTGTTGACTCCTCAAAGTTACTCAGCACCTGACAGATATCAGACATCCACGTCCACTCCTCATTGTAGACTTGAGGAAGCTGACTGACCTGACTACCAGTTCTGGTGGAAGTTGACATCTGGCAGTCTACAATCGCTCGGCGCTGCTGGTAAACTCTGGATAACATGGTCAGTGTTGAATTCCACCTCGTGGGCACGTCGCACAACAGTCGGTGAGCGGGCAGTTGGAGGCGGCGCTGCGCTGCCCTGAGAGTGGCAGCATCTGTGCTGGACTTCCTGAAATGCGCACAGATGCGGCGCACCTTCGTGAGCAAATCAGACAGATTGGGGTATGTCTTGAGGAAACGCTGAACTATCAGATTTAACACATGGGCCAGGCATGGCACATGTGTCAGTCTGCCGAGTTGCAGAGCCGCCACCAGGTTACGGCCGTTGTCACACACAACCATGCCTGGCTTCAGGTTCAGCGGTGCCAGCCACAGATCAGTCTGCGCCGTGATGCCCTGTAATAGTTCTTGGGCGGTGTGCCTTTTATCGCCTAGGCTCAGCAGTTTCAGCACCGCCTGCTGTCGCTTAGCGACGGCACTGCTGCTGTGCCTAGAGCTACCGACTGATGGCGCCATGCCCACGGATGGTCGTTCGGAGGAGGAGGTGGAGGAGGGGTGGGAGGAGGAGGAGGCATAGTAGGCCTGAAACACCTGGACCGAGGTAGGCCCCGCAATCCTCGGCGTCGGCAGTATATGACCAGCCGCAGGGTCAGACTCGGTCCCAGCCTCCACCAAGTTAACCCAATGTGCCGTCAGCGATATATAGTGGCCCTGCCCGGCAGCACTCGTCCACGTGTCCGTGGTCAGGTGGACCTTGTCAGAAACGGCGTTGGTCAGGGCACGGATTATGTTGTCTGACACGTGCTGGTGCAGGGCTGGGACGGCACATCGGGAAAAGTAGTGGCGGCTGGGGACCGAATACCGAGGGGCGGCCGCCGCCATGAGGCTGCGAAAGGCCTCGGTCTCTACTAGCCTATAGGGCAGCATCTCCAGGCTTAGCAATCTGGAGATGTGGACATTAAGGGCTTGGGCGTGCGGGTGGGTTGCAGTATATTTGCGTTTCCGCTCCAGCGTCTGGGGTATGGAGAGCTGAACGCTGGTGGATGCTGTGGAGGATCGTGGAGGCGACAATGGGGTTTTTGTGGCAGGGTCCTGGGCAGGGGGCTGACTATCAGCTGACACAGGGGAAGGAGCAGTGGTGTGCACAGCCGGAGGTGAACGCGCTTGTTGCCACTGAGTGGGGTGTTTAGCATTCATATGCCTGCGCATACTGGTGGTAGTTAAGCTAGTAGTGGTGGAACCCCTGCTGATCCTGGTTTGGCAAATGTGGCACACCACAGTCCGTCGGTCATCCGGTGTTTCCTTAAAGAACCTCCAGACTTCTGAAAATCTAGCCCTCGCCGCAGGAGCCCTCGCCACGGGAGCTTCACTAGTTGACACATTTGGCGCTGATGCACCAGCTCTGGCCCTGCCTCTCCGTCTGGCCCCACCACTGCCTCTTCCAACCTGTTCTGGTCGAGGACTCTCCTCCGTCTCAGAAGCACTGTGTTCACCCGGCCTCTCAACCCAGCTTGGGTCTGTCACCTCATCATCCTCCGATCCCTCAGTCTGCTCCCCCCTCGGACTTCCTGCCCTGACAACAACTTCCCCACTGTCTGACAACCGTGTCTCCTCATCGTCGGACACCTCTTTACACACTTCTTCCACTACGTCAACAAGGTCATCATCACCCACAGACTGCGACTGGTGGAAAACCTGGGCATCGGAAAATTGCTCATCAGCAACCGGACAAGTGGTTTGTGACTGTGGGAAGGGTCCAGAAAACAGTTCCTCAGAGTATGCCGGTTCAAATGGCAAATTTTGCTGGGAGGGGGCAGACTGGGGGGGAGGAGGCTGAGGTGCAGGAGCTGGAGGAGTGCCGATTTCGGTGACATGGGTGGACTGCGTGGAAGACTGACTGGTGGACAAATTGCTCAAAGCATTGTCGGCAATCCACGACATCACCTGTTCGCACTGTTCTGGCCTCAACAGTGCTCTACCACGAGTCCCAGTAACTTCAGACATGAACCTAGGGAGTGTAGCTCTGCGGCGTTCCCCTGCTCCCTCATCAGCAGGTGGTGTCTCACCCCGCCCAGGACCACGGCCTCTGACCCCTGCAGTAGTTGGACGCCCACGTCCCCGCCCTCGTCCTCTACCCCTAGCCCTCGGGTTAAACATTTTGAAAATGAGAGTTATAACTTTAATTTTTTTTTTACCTTTTTTTTGTGTGTTTTTTAGTTTTTAAAACCAAACGATGCTATCCTATTGCTATGGCTATTTTCTAGCCAAGTATGAAAGCACACTGCTATGCCAGATGAGATGACGCTGAGTTATGAAAAAAATAAACGTAAAATAAAAAAGGAAATGGCAGACTGTGCCTAATTGAAATCCAACCCCGGGCCCTAATAAATTTTCCCACTTCGGTCTTTGCGATGGATATGTGCGTCACTAAGCGCAAAACACAGTGGTCGCAAGTCTCACTCCAAATTGCTCACAATTTGCTAGTAGATGCACTGCAACAACTACAGCCACCAGCAGATCAACCAGAAATCAAATATATATAACGCTACTGTAGGCGTAAGTAAGCCGTTTGGATTCTCCTATGGCTATTTTCTAGCCAAGTATTAAAGCACACTACTATGCCAGATGAGATGACGCTGAGTTATGAAAAAAATAAACGTAAAATAAAAAAGGAAATGGCAGACTGTGCCTAATTGAAATCAAACCCCTAATAAATTTTCCCACTTTGGTGTTTGAGGTGGATATGTGTGTCACTAAGAGCTAAACACAACGGTAGCAAGTCCCCCTGCTAATTCCTCAAAATATGGTACTAGCTGCACTACTAGTGCCAGCAAGCCCAGCCACAAGCAAATAAAAAAAAAAGGATAACGTTATTGTAGCCCTAAGAAGGGCTGTTGTAGAATCACTCCTGCCTAACAGTAAGCTAATAGAACACCCTAACGCTTTCCCTGACCAGCAGCAGCTCTCTCCCTAGCGGCATCCAGACAGAGAATGATCCGAGCAGCGCGGGCAGCGGCTAGTCTATCCCAGGGTCACCTGATCTGGCCAGCCAACCACTGCTATCGACGTGTAAGGGTACCACGTCATGCTGGGTGGAGTGCAGAGTCTCCTGGCTTGTGATTGGCTCTGTTTCTGGCCGCCAAAAAGCAAAACGGCGGGAGCTGCCATTTTCTCGAGCGGGCGAAATACTCGTCCGAGCAACGAGCAGTTACGAGTACGCTAATGCTCGATCGAGCATCAAGCTCGGACGAGTATGTTCGCTCATCTCTACCTGTCACCTTTGGTGATTAAACTTTGATTTCTCCAAACGGAGCCTTGCCCCTTGTCTTTTGATTTGATTTAATCTGAAACAACTTACCACCATATTTTTTGTATAAACCATTCATATATTTATATAAATTAATCATGTCTCCTCGTCTCTTATCCATACTAAATAAATCTAGTTGTTTTAATCTTTCCTCATAACTGAGACCCTCCATACCCCTAATGATTTTTGTGGCTCTACATTGAACCCTCTCCAGCTCCAGGGCATCCTTTTTATGGACCGGTGCCCAGAACTGGACAGCATATTCCAGGTGTGGCCGAACCAGTGCCTTGTACAGTGGTAATATTACATCCCTATCCCGAGAGTCCATACCACTTTTGATACATGGCAAGATCCTATTGGTTTTAGAGGCAGCTGATTTATATTGCATGCTGTTATTCAATTTATGATCTACTAGTAACCCCAGGTCCTTCTCAATGAGAGACTCTCCCATATGTCTCCAAGGACATATGTTGCATGTGGCTTATTAGCCCCCAGGTACAGAACTGAAAAAAAGCTAAAAGTGGCCGGGACAGGGCTGCTTAAAAAAAATAAAGATGTACTTACCTTCCGGTGCCCTCCGGTATCCAGCGCTGCTGTCACTCCGGTCCGGGCACCATGTAAACAAACATGGCCGCCGGAGCAGCGCTGGATTCAGCTTCCGGCCGGCCGTGCACGCCTATCCGTCCCTATACACAGCATTGTGTATGGGGGCCGGAAGGTTGTCGGGTCCGGCCGGAACTGAGTCCAGTGCTGCTCCGGCGGCCATGTTTGTTTACATGGCGCCCGGACCGGAGTGACAGCAGCGCTGGATACCAGAGGGCACCGGAAGGTAAGTAGGACTTTATTTTTTTTAAGCAGCCCTGTCCCGGCCACTTTTAACTTTTTTTCAAGAACTCGGACAACTCCTTTAACTAAATCAATGATTCTGAAGCCTTCTCCAATGGCGCAATCTCTAAGATACAGTGTAACACAAGTAAACTTTAGGAATTGGAACAGAGAAATTTTTCTTTGTTACTAGAGAAGTAAAATCAGTTAATGATTGATGAAAAAAGTCTTTCACCCAAATCCACATTCCCTAGAGGTTATAGGTTGGACTTCTATAGGGAACACATTAGCTCTGCCAAATGAGCAGGAAAAAAAGCTACTAGATAATAGAACATTACAAGCTGTACATTATAAAGTGTCAGAATTTTCCTGCAGATTAGTGGTTCTGTCATAATGTTCTGTCACCTTTTCTTAATCCAGCTTCCTTATTGGACCCAATTGAGATTTACTTTGTAGGGGAATAATAATAACAATAATAATTCGCGACAAATTAGGCACAACTTAATTGGCCGTTAGACAATTCAGAACGCATCTACCAAGGTAAAACAACAACAAACATAAATTACAAGACAAGAAAAGGAACAAACCAGGCGCAAAAAAAAGGCAGAACTTACGACACAATGGGGCTCATTCACTTAACCATCCGCTGGAGTGCATTTTCCTACGATAATGCAATGTGCACATTGAAAGTTAAATCCCACACTCAGTCCGAATCAGTCGGATCATCCGATGGCATGCCCCCTAAATTGTGTCGCATTGAAGCCAGTGCAGCTGCGCCAAAAATCAATTGTGAGCGCAAATATCCCAGTGCAGACACCTGTTAAATACCTGTGCAAGCCGTGCAATCCCCGAAAAAGACAAACAGTTTGACAAAAGTGCGATCTGTGACCCTTAGTAAATGAGCCCCAATATGATTAATGTCCCCCATTGACTTAAGTATAAGCCCTAGGGTAGGAAATGCAGCCGCTACTCTAATTAAATGTCCAGCAGCAGCCCCACCTCTTTGATGAAATGTCCACAGCAGATCCCCAGAACTTCTCCGTCTTCTTCTCTTCCTGCCTGCTCGCATACACTATGATGTTATGCAGCCATGCACCACCGCGACATCGTGTATATGCACGCAGGCAGAAAGAGGAGAAGAAGGAGCCCCGGGGGGGAAAGAAGACAGAGGTAAGCATAGAAGGTTTTTTTTTTAAGTTGAAGCAATTTGGCCATCTTCATATGGCCCCAGACGCAAGCTCATAACACCTATATAAAAATTCTGGCCTGGCGTAGAAATAAACGCAGACGGCGACTTTTCATATGTGAAAATTTGCAGACTGCAGCGAGTGTGCAAGTGTTGGGACAGTATCAACCCATGCCAGCCCAATCCTGGCCAGCCACGCCATCCGCTGGCCTGGCCGTGCACCCCCCTTCCTTAATGCCCCTTTACACCAATTGCCATGAAGGTGGCGGATTGGGGAAAATAATTAATACGATATTAATAAAACGATTATTTCAGGGATTCCCCCCTAATGATTTGAGAATTTCTACTTCTACTGAATTTCTATATCATAAGTTTCTAGTTGTAACCACATAATGGGGGTCATTTACTAAGAGCCCGATTCGCGTTTTCCCAAAGTGTTACCCGAATATTTCCGATTTGCACCGATTTTCCCTGTATTGCCCCAGGATTTTGGTGCACGCGATTGGATTGTGGCGCATCGGCGCTGGCATGCACGCGACGGAAACCCGACGAATTCGGAAAAACCGCCACATTTAAAAAAAAAAAAAAAGTGTCGCGGAGCTTGCACTTACCTTCACTAGGAATAGGCCAATGAATTTGAGTGCATTTCAGGGAACTTCAGCGCAGCGCCACCTGGTGGACGTCGGAGGAACTACCTTAATGAATCCCGGCCGGACCCAAATCCACCACAGAGAACGCGCCGCTGGATCGCGAATTGACCGGTTAAGTAAATCTGCCCCATTGTCTTTGGTTCCTTGGAAGAATTTGTCTGACTTCAATACTTTTTCGTATGGCGTAGACATGTCCTATGGTTGGAAAAGACCCTGAAAGAGAAACCACTTTTTTGCAAGAGGTTTTAAATATTTAAGACTCCAGTATGTGAGACATCAAATATTTGGGAAAACCATATTTAAATACCTATTGCTGGCCAGTATGGAGTCTCTGTTCTGTTGTGACTCTAAAATTAGAGCCCGATAGGAGGTCAAGCATGCCCATGGTAATATGGCAAATGTAGGTGGTCACTCTTGTGAAAAAAAAAATCATAGGGTCCTGGACCCTTCAAGGCTACAGAGACTCATAAATCTGTAAGGATTATCAGAACAGGGTTCTTTTCACCATAACTAATTCCATAGATCCAGATATGATCCTTTAGAACATGGAGATTCTCTCACATCTAGTAATAAAATGACATAATTTTAAAGGTTCCAGCTGTAGGACCGGCTCCTTCAATGGCACTTACCTGCCTTTATTTATATGGATCAGGAGAGAAGACTCTGAGGGGACTGCACCAAGAAACAAAGCTCAGAGCTCATGGGTCTCCTCTCTATCACTGCGGGGACCTAACATCTTAAATGATGCTTGAGACTTGATCCTCAACCAAAGATAAGATATGGCGTCTGCATATAAACACCAAGGGTAGACATAAAGAGCAGATTCTGGAAGTGTAAGATTTCGGTAAAGAATTGATCACACACTGTCATTTCATCTTCCTATCTGGAGGTGAATATCTGGGAGTAATAAATCCCAAAATCCCAATTTAACAAGATAATAGGAAACATTTAATTTATCCCACAAAGAAGGAACATTACCTCTGTTGGAATTCCAGGGCAAGTACTTACATATAGCAGGACCTGTCAGAGCAATTTGGGACACTAATGCACCCACAGGTCCTTATGGTTTAGCATCCCGAATAGCCCTTTACCAAGTTCCTATGTGCCCGTTATAAAAAAAACCTACTTACCTAGAGATAAGTCCGATGAGACCATCTCTTATTCTCCCATCCTGCAGGGGTGATACTTCAGGGGTATACAGCGTGTGATCAACAGGTTAAGTCATCGATATGTATACAGGTGCATCTTCACATATATATATAGAGAAGGGCACAGTATATATATATTTAATAATAGGATGATAGTATTTAATAGGGGGGGCACAGTATATAGCTAATACAGGGGACACAATATACAGGTAATACAGGTGTCACAGTATCTATATTTATTATAGGGTGCATAGTGTCAATTAAAATGTATTCATTCATTATGGGGATACTGTATACATGAGAGGGCTGTATACATGTAAAATTTGGGATACTGTATAAAAGGACCGAGAATTGGTCCTGGTGCTGTGTTTCTGTATGAATCTTGGTTCTAGTACTGTACTTATGTATTGAACTCCATAAAGGTGGTGTATTTATGTACTAAGTATTGTTCTAGTGAAGTACTGTATATATAATATTATAATTTGTAAGATACTGTACATTTTAATTAAAGGGGGACACTGTACATGTTTAAGCTACACTCACCGGCCACTTTATTAGGTACACCATGCTAGTAATGGGTTGGACCCCCTTTTGCCTTCAGAACTGCCTCAATTCTTCGTGGCATAGATTCAACAAGGTGCTGGAAGCATTCCTCAGAGATTTTGGTCCATATTGACATGATGGCATCACACAGTTGCCGCAGATTTGTCGGCTGCACATCTTTTTCCGACCATTCTCTGTAAACCCTAGAGATGGTTGTGCGTGAAAATCCCAGTAGATCAGCAGTTTCTGAAATACTCAGACCAGTCCTTCTGGCACCAACAACCATGCCACGTTCAAAGGCATCAAATCACCTTTCTTCCCCATACTGATGCTCGGTTTGAACTGCAGGAGATTGTCTTGACCATGTCTACATGCCTAAATGCACTGAGTTGCCGCCATGTGATTGGCTGATTAGAAATTAAGTGTTAACGAGCAGTTGGACAGGTGTACCTAGTAAAGTGGCCGGTGAGTGCATATATGTCTAAGCTAACTTAGTGGGATAGTGCAGCATGCACTACAATCCATAGGTAAATGCATGTCTCTAATATTTCTGATTGGTGGGGGGGCTGTTAAATGCTAAATATAGGGGCGCATATTTATAATTTTATATATATAATTTTTTGAGGCGCATTGGGCAATTTTTTGAGATTCACCCTGTACAACAAATTACTTAGAAACTGCCCTGTTCTAGACGATCAGTTTCTAGATTTCTGGACTCTACTATATTGTTATCATGTACATTTACTGCATGTCAGATAAATATATGGATCTATACAATAATGATAACATTTTCTATATCCTGGTCCTATGCTGTAGACTATTATGACATTATCCTGGGATGTCATCAGCATTCCATCATCACCACTTGTTTTGACCATTGCCTGATGACCTTAACTTCCAGTCAATCTGGATCCTGATATCATTATGATGTTGTCATTCTGTGATGTCATAATGATCTTTTGGAGTCTTGAGGGCACAGCGTCCCTTCCAGTGTATATGTCTATGGAGAGGACACTAAAGAAAGCCTGAAAGACAGGTGCGGAGGTGAGGGGGGTCAGCAGTCTAGACAGACAGGAGAAAGGGTGGGAGTGATTATGTAGACACAATACAATCCATCAGGCAGGAATGAGTCCAATGTGAAGTTCCCTCAGCTTTTTGTGTCTATGTGGACTTCCCTTCCCCCATCTGCTACTGGAGGAGGCTTGCAAAAGCTCTAAAATAATGGCTGCCCCCTCCTCCACGCAATTGTTGATTGAGGACTAAGGACAAGAGGATATTACTGATGCACAGTGTACTAGGGTCAGAAAGTAAGAGTTCTCCTTACAGAGAGTTTGCCAATTGAGGCTGCCTTGTAGGCGTGTGAAGACTTATAGCCATTGATGCTTCCCCTGGGGATTCTGGGAAATATTCGAATACGTTTTCCTGATGGAACAAGAAAAACTTTGCCTCTTTTATCTTCTTTGTAAGACCATCAAGCATGACTTTCAGGAAGCCTAATGACATGATGTTGGATTATAGCTGCACCAGTATATCTATTCATAAAAAAAACTGTTTCCCAGCTGTAGACAGCACTGTTGCAACATTATTTTATCACTTCAGTACAGTCTAGGAACTGATTAAACTGAGTAAGAGTTCTCCTTAGGGAGAGTTAGTCAATTAAGGCTGCCTTGCAGGCATGTAGAGAGTTATCGCCATTGATGCTATACTAGGGGATTCTGGGAAATATGGAAATAAGTTTTTGTAGATGGGAAAAGGAATACCAATCCTCTTTTGCCCCATAAGACAGCCCATCAAGGAAAACTTATTTGCACAGTGTGCTACACAGACTACTACAGCTTTCCTGGTCACAGCAAAGATAAGTTGAACACATGTATCCACTCAACCACATGGTCAGTAGCAAGCCACATGGCCAGACAAGAACTTCCCTACCAAAAAACGCCTCAGAAACCACAAACTCAAAAGAAGCCAAGTAAAAGGAGTGAGTTTCAATAGATTTCATTCATGAAATTGATAATGATGATCAGCAAATATAAGAATCAGTTATGAAGAGGCTTTCATTTTTAAAATGTGGACGTGGCCTTGGACTTCCTAGTTGACAATCTTCTCAAGTTGATGGACACTTCACCTGTCGGACCTCGTGTTGATATAAGCAGATGATCTGACCTTCTATTTTGCTTCTCCAAGCTGAAGATACTCTGGAAGGATTCCATGTTCTTTGATATCATGTATCAGTTGCCTAAGGTGAAAGAAGAAAGCATTAAAATGGATCATGAAACTAAACTAGAACATGATGTTTCTTACCAGTATGGTCTAGATATCACATAAAAGATTGATGGTCTTTGGAATCCATTGAATGTTGAAGATGCAACTTCAGTGTAAGCTCCCATGTTCTCAAACAGCATCCATTCTCCAACCTGAAGCTCTGGTAGGTCACATCTCTCAATTATACGATCATCTATGTTACATGTTGGTCCCCAAATGCTGCTAGGGAAGTATTTTTCATCCATTTTAGGTTTCTATAACGATAAACATCATAAACAAGGCTACAACTCAGCCAGAGACAGCACCACAGGTGTCCATAGGCCATGTTTGGTATTGCAACTAAGCCCCTTACAAAAGGTTAAAATAAAGTAATAAACACGCCGTACCTTCTGAAGCAGAGGCTTGACGTGCGCACGGTCATACAAGGTGCAGCTGAATGATCCATAGAATCCATCATTTACATAGTACATGAATGTTTTAGCATAGGATGGGTCATCACCTGAAATAAAGAATGTAAGATCTGTCATATCTCTCAATTGTCAGACAAAAGTTGACAAAACCTTTCATACATACCATCAGATCCAGTCTGCTCAGTCACAATAACCTTCTTAGTAATAATATTGACAGCAAGGGTAAAGGCTGATGCGACATAGTATCTACCAGGTTCTGCAATAATTTGGACTCCGGAGTCCTTTGGGAAGTATTTGTCTAGAGCTGGATTAATTACAGATGTCACCTAAAAAGACAGTGGATGTACTAGTGAAGCACACGACCAAAATATTTTCATAGCAAACTCTACATTAGATTTCATCTTTGGTAGTGTGATGGCCGTGCTTTGGCCTTCAGAACATCCACCTTATGTGCTCTGTTGACCAGTAGGGTCTTGCCTTTCTCTTTCACCTAACCTGCTGTTATACCTTTACTCTTGGCCCTAATAATGGCCCCTCAAAATAGGCCATGCATGGTAGGAAACAAGTTATTTTGGAAATGTAAAGTGGAGATCCAGTGATGTATGTTTAGTTGCATTTTTCTGGCTTCTACTCCATCTGTTCCTCAGAAGAGGTCCGAACTTCATCTTCTGACTCAAAGATGAGTATTCATGTCCATGTGATCCCTTCAATGGATGTTTTTCCACAATCACAACATTTTAGTAAACTCTAGTTATTGTTGCACAAGAAAACTCCACAAGGAATTCAAGAAAGTGGGGAATAGCTCGGAGACACATCATTCTTTGCATGTTGTGTACTGAAGGTTGCACATAGCGAAGGACGGCAAGTGTCCATTCAGTGAACATTGCAGAGCAAGAAGATCCAACACAGTGCTAAATGTAATCTTACCTCCTCAAATTTAAGTTTGGTGTCTTCAGTTCCAGAAAAGCCACCACCAATGTCAAGTAAGCTCATATTGAATCCAAACTCAGCTCCCATATCAAAGACATATCTGGCATCAGAAACTGCCTGTACGAATCTCTGGGGATCTGTGCATCTATTGCCAACATGGAAACTAGTGTGGAGAAAATAAAAATGGCAAGACATAAGCAGATTTTACAAATCATATTTGGTTCCTGAAAGCAATTGTATAGTGTCATGGCCTAGTAGAAATCTACTAATACCAGTCTATTAGATCCCTTACCAAACTCCAATGATCTCCAGGTTGAGTTCCTTTGCACGTTGCATAAGAGTCCTGCATATTTTAAGTGGAGCCCCAAACTTTGAATTCGCTTGACACACAGCTTTGGGGTCATCTGTGGTTATCCGCAAAACAAGCCTAAAAGAAGAGCTAACAATTACACCAGCAGAAATAGAAAGCTGAACCATGGCTCACGTGCCAAGAGAAACCAAACCAAGTTGTGGCTTAAAGAGCTAATACGTACAGACATCGGTTTCAGAAGGAGTGTTGCTGCCTTTCTTCATCCTGTACTACTTTGGGTCCTGGCAATAAGGACTGTCGACTGTGGGCACCCTATTATACATCAACATATAGACCCTGTTGGGCCACTTGATACATAAGCAAAATCTCTATGAGCCCCTATATGTAGGATATCTGACATGAAATCTTTAAAATATTCATGAGCACTGATAAAATGAGAGCTGAGCTGTGATTGGTTGCCATGGGCAACTAGAAATATTCTGACTTTCAGACACTTGATAAATCTGCCCCATTGACTTTGTTATCCTGAAGCCACCGTGTAACAAGTTTTGCAGTAGTTTCAGGTCATTGTTTATTTGGAAGAACCAATTGCACCCAAACTTTGACTTTCTTGCTGATGTCTTGAAATGTTGCTTCAGTATTACCACATAATGGGACATATTTACTTACCCATCCTGCGTAATCCCCGAAAGTGCATTGTCCGACTGGAATGCACATCGGCCGCGATTTGCTAAGATTGTGCTAAGATTTGTGACACAAATTGAATGTTAAATCCTGTGCTCAGTTCAAATCAGTCGGATCGTCCCACGACACCCCCCCCCCCCATTTCTGTCACATGAAAGCCGGCGCCACTGCGCCGCTGTGCAAAAATCCGATCGTGTGCGACACAATCCCCTGCTCTAATGGAAGTGTGATCCGCGGACCCTTAATAAATAAGTCCCAATGAACCAGTCCCTCCTACTGCAAATAAAACCCAGAACATGATTCTGCCTAACCTGTCTCACATCTGGAATGGTGTTCTTATGTTTGCAAGCTTCTAGCTAAATTCCTCAAAATGCAATGATGGTCATTATGGCCAAACAGTTCAGTTTTAGTTTTTTGTTCCTGTGTATTTGCAAACAGTAATCCAATTTTTTTTAGTTTCTTTTGGAGTGATTATGCTTCTTTCTTTTGGGTCAAAGTGGTCTTTCAGTATATGTGGATGCAGGACTTGTTTCACTGTGGATAATGACACACTCTTACCAGCTTCACGCAGCGTCTTCACAGGTCATTTGCTTTTGTTCTCAGATTAATATGCACATTTTGGACCAAAGCATGTTCATTTCTGGGACAGAGAAACCATCCCCTTCCAGAGCGGTATGATGGCTGGACATTCCTGTCTTGTTTGTACTTGGGTATAATTGTTCGTGCTGATGAAAGAGGCACTTTCAGGTTTCTGGAAATTGCACCCAAGGATTAAACCAAACTTGCGCAAGTCCACAATTCTCTTCCTCATATTTTGGCTCATCAGAAGCTTCCAAAGTCATGACATCATCTTATGGGCTGTCCCACATTGTTAAAGGCATAGTAATATTAGTGTATGCAAACCTTTGACTTTGGAAAAAGTTATAAATATGCCTTAAAATATTTCTCTCTCACTATTCTGAAATTTGGCAAATATAAATATTGTGGTAATCCTAACTGACCCAAAACGGGAAAGGTTCTGATTCTCATTTCATGTCAGATAGTGAGAAAACATGCATATGTTTCTTTTTATATAGTGTATGTAAACTTCTGGTTTCAACTGTACACGTGTTCTTTTTGGGACAGATCGTAGAAGCTAAAAAGCTCTGGGACAGTTAATTACATCAGATTACTCTTAGAAGTCCCATTTAAACAACTATACTATAACTTACTTGGCATTGGGGTGATTTCTTGCCACCGTTACCAATTCTGATTCACAGTCAAAGGTCAACTTTTCCACTCCACCGCTGGCAGCATACCGGATGTGGGAATCTTGTTTGCATGGGTTGGCATAGATGATTCTTTCAGGTGATACACCAAAACTCTGGACAAATTGTATTTCATTCTTCACAAAGAAGATGAAAAAAGAAACTTAATTTTACAAAGCTTCAGATAAATGGCCTTATCTCATGTAGACCATTCTTCTGCATATTCCTTACTAGAGAATATGGATATCGTGCAATGGATCCCTCATTGAGGACCCCATTCTAAGCTAGTAAAAACTGCTCCTTTGTTCTGACCATAAACTTTCCATGTGCTACAAGTTTTGCATTTATTCCTTGTCTGGTTTAGTTGTAGTAGGATATGGTAAGCATGCTGCTAGCAGAACATGGTAAGCATACTGGTAGAAAGTCATCACAAGGGCCCTATTTTTGAAAGGGTTGTCTCTGATGAGTCAACAACGTTAGAGAACAACTTACCTTACTAGCACAGTCAAATCCAGCCCCAAGAATGGCCAGAATCTTCACAATGGCCTTGCTATCATTGCATTTAACAGCATAGAATGGAGTCACTCGGGGGAGCGCTTTAAACCACCGGACATGCTTCTTCACAATGTCACCAAGATCGGCAACATAGAAAGCATCCTTGTTGCCCTAAAATGTAAAAAAACTCTTAGTTACAGTACTACAGAAGATAACGACCACCATGGTATAAACCAAGATGTTCAAGAGTCAACTTACAGATAAGGATGCTTCATTGATCTTCTGCTCCAGGACATCACGGGCAGTAAGACCTTCCTCAAGAAAGCTGAAGTCAAACTCTTTATTACCGAAATAGTTCATTGTCTCAATGCTGTAGAATCACAAGATACAATAAACTGGAATAAGGTTATCAGCTCTGAGCCACTTACATGGACCGGTTAGAGATGGAGGTTAGATGGCCTCAGCTTTGCACCCGCAGATCTTCAGAAGCCTGGTAAGTATAAGACAAGCCCAATGTCCTCTTTACTGCTGTTAGTCATTACAAATCTCGCAAACTACAACTAATAGTATAAAGGGTTAAAACCCATTTAATATATAACTAAAGAAAGTTTGTTTGTATTTCTAGCCGGGAGGGGAGGAATTCTCCAGCCAATCAGAGCTCATGATGACTTCCACAGCTCTTTTTAAGTCTCTTCAACCACCACTGCGCCGGAACTTGACAATATTCTTATCACATAAGACTCAAGCTATACATGGCTATGAGATAGCACTTTTCCTTAGATATCAAAAACAAGGATAAGGTTGTGGTAACCCAGATGTGATAACAAAAGACAATCAGAAGATAGGGGTGGCACATTGGCTCGTAAAGATAGCTGTCTAATCACCGCTGAGAATAGAGTAGGGAGATACCGGTGACCTCAGTAGACTTGCACTTGTGTAGATGCAATGTCGTCACTAATGTAAAGTGTACTCAACTTGCTATGGATCCAGGTTCCAGTGTCATGTTGGTCACATGATGGTCTCCCTGTCTACAAATCTTTCAGCCCAGCTGAAAGTGTAAGGCCGGTTTCACATTGGCCCATGATCAAAGATGTGAGAAGTGCCATGCCACAGACTGATGATCACTCTGGTGGGGACTAAACTCAATATGATGCAAAGAGTTCTTGTTTCCCCAATACGAAGCAGTGCCAATCATGGACTGATCATGGACCATTGTGAAACCGGCCTTAGGGTCAAGGGACCCACTGAGGTCAGGGCCGCCACCAGCACTGGGCATACTCGGGCAAGTGCCAGGGCTCAGAGCTGCTGGAGGGGCCCACATAATTTTTAATGCCACCATGTGAGTTCAATGCAAAGGGGCCCACTGAGGCTCTGTAGCCCAGGGGCCTATTGAAACTTGATTGGTATTGTAGGTAAGCGGTTAGATTTTTTTGTGGTAAACCCTACTGGGACATGGCAGGGGTACCCAAAAATATAAATGAAAAAGTGTACTTACCCTGCTCTGGTTGCCGTGTTGCTGTTTTTTTTTGTCCCTGTTTGGTCGGGAGTGCAAAGAGATTGCAGAGGCCAATATGTGGCCTCAGCCAGGGTTGGCTATGGGGGTGGGGGGTCCTGCCTTTATATACTAACTATGGGGCGAGGGATGTCCTTCCTGTCTATGTTATTTATAGATGGAAGGTATCCCACCTGTCTATACTATCTATAGGGGTGTGGGGTGTCCTGCCTGTGTATACTATGGAGGGAGGGGTGTCCTAGCTGTCTATACTATCTAAAGGGGGGGTGTCCTGTCTGTGGATACTATGGAGGGAGGGGTGTCCAGGCTTTCTATTTGTAACATATAACAGTGACTGTGGCCTTTTTAGGTGCATAGTGTAGGGCAGTGATGGCAAACCTTTTAGAGACCGAGTGCCCAAACTACAACAAAGACCTGCTTATTTATCGCAAAGTGCCAACACAGAGAAGGGAGTACAAATCACAAATGAACTTTCTGTCACAGTTTTCATTGATACCAGCACCCTGAGGACACCAATAAAGCAGAAAATAGTCCCAGGTACAGCTGTCACTTTAAAATATCTCTGTGCACAGCAAGTCCTGGGCTGTCTGGGACTGCAGGAAGATGCCTGGAGTCATCTCTGGTGATGGCCTGAGTGCCCACAGAAAGGGCTCTGAGTGCCGCCTCTGGCACCCGTGCCATAGGTTAGCCATCACTGGTGTAGGGGATTTGCTGCACGTAACTGAAGTAGTGGCAAATTCATTAGTGATCGGTCACGGCCTGGAGAAATTGTAATGAAGTCCTCTTACTGATAGAGCAGATCATCACCTGTGAAGTACTAGATGCCACTAATGCCTGACGACTAGTGTGTGCAAAAGCATCAACATGTGCAGTGTCAGTGATCTGGTGTTATCAATTGTTAGTAATATTGTCAAAATTGTCTGATCAGGTTATATATTCGTTTTATAGCTTTACCTTAAATTTGTATGAGCCGAATATTGCAGGCTGGGGGCTTCATTTAAATTTTCTTCTCAGGAAGCAAATAGGCTGGAATCTGCCCTGCTCTATTATTATCTCAAAGGTAGAATTAAATGTTTGATTAAGTCTTCTGTCCATTAAAATGATGAAATTTAACTTGGTCCCCTTCCAATACCTCTAAACCTTCACAACTTCAGCAGATATATTTGGAGAAACAAAGCAAAAACAAAGTCTGCTCTTTGTTTCACCTATCTATCCCCTTCTTCAGCACATGTGGAGCACCTTTACAAGAACTTAAGATTACTTAAAGGGGGTTTCCAATTTAAGAAACCAAATATTATTGTTTGTATACAATTTTCCATTCTACTTTATGTACCAATCCCTCATGGTTTTGTAGATCTCTGCTTGCTGTCAATCTATAGGAGCTTTATGTTTACTTCCTGCGAATAAACACTGGTCCCTGGTCATGTGATGTCACACAGGTGCAAGACTTGTTATATGATACCATTAGCGTTGTGAACTAATCATGAAGACTGGGTCCATATTTTTACAATATATTCACAAATGAGGTGGGTTGAGGACCTCACAGAAACCCATTGGTCTAAAATAAAATATAACCTTTATTATATATGAGTATAAGATGTACAGAACCTATACAACAAAAACACAAGAACACTAGATTACAGATCTGCAGCTCTAGCTCTTATCATACCCTAAAGAAAGCTAGGGATTTTTCTAATGTCATAGGAGGTGAAGGTCCGAATAGACAGTGGGCCACTAGGGGTCACTATTATATTGTATGAAACGAGGAGATTGTCCCTGTTCGCTGTTTGTTGTATATTATATCACTATATCAATAGTACTACTAATGGTCAGTGTAACAATGTTTCAACTTGTATAGTCACTACAGTGTATAGCCAAGTGGGATACAATGGGGCACATTTACTTACCCATTCCTGCTCGTTCCCGATCCGGAGTGTTCGACGAAAATGCACATCTGCTGCGATTCACTAAAATCGTGCGCCTGATATCCTGCCTGTGTCGCTCCCCGCTCAGGTCCGCCGGAGTTCACCTTCTTCATCCCGGTGTATGTCAGTGCTTAGGCTTGCGACACAATTTTAAAGTTAAATTCCGCGCTCAGTCCGAATCAGTCGGATCGTCCGTCGGCATGCCCCCCGATTTCTATCGCATGAAAGCCGGCGCAGCTGTGCCACAATCCCATCACGTGCGACACAATCCCCTTCTAAATGCCAGTCCCAGGGTCACGATCCCCGAAAACAGCCACAGGACCCTTAGTAAATAAGCCCCAATGTCTCACCCGGCTGAACTCCCTTTACAACTGCAGACTGGAATTGATACAGTGAATTTTCAATAGTGTATTAGTAATAACAGCAGGCGACAAATTCCCTATGGTGCACCTCTACAGTGGCCACATGAAGTAGGTGTCCGTTACAGCCTCATGGATATTTCCATCTGACACTATGAAAACTAATCCCCAAGACATGTTGTATGTCATTAGTTAAAGTCACTGATTCAAATATTCAAAACACAATGAAAAACACAATTGGGCTTATTTACTAAGGGTCGCGGATTGCACTTTAGTTGCTGTTTTCAGGATTTGCGCAGCTTTGACAGGTATTTAACGCTGTCTGCGCCGTGTTGCATGCGATCGGATTGTGGCGCCCATGGGACATAAATCGGGGGGCATGCCGTCGGACGATCCGACTGATTCAGACTAAGCACAGGATTTAACTTTCAATTCGTGTCACAAGACAATGCACTTACATGCACCAGGAAGAAGGTGAACTCCGCCGGACCTGAGCGGGGAAGCGACACATGCAGGATATCGGGCGCACGATCTTAGTGAATCGAGGCACAGTGCATTATACACGGACAATGCACTTTCTGTGAACTCCTCGGACCGGGTAAGTATATGTGCCCCAATGTGTCACTATAGGCCGTGCAACATGTTTTGCTGCCTCCGTGGCATCCTCAGGAGTGCCGGGGCGTAAGTGTCACCGAAATGACCCATAGAATAAAAATAAGATGTTTATCAAACTAAAGGGTGAACACCAAAAAAATAAAGTAAAAAATCAATTACATAATTGATCCTTTTCTACTCCTCCACCCCCCAAAACAGTTAGTGGGGCAGATTTACTTACCCGGTCCGTTCGCGATCCAGCGGCGCGTTCTCTGCGGTGGATTCGGGTCCGGCCGGGATTCATTAAGGTAGTTCCTTAAGGTGGCGCTGCTGCGCTGAAGAGCATCGGAACGCGCTGAAGTACACCGGCCTATTCCTAGTGAAGGTAAGTGCAAGCTCCGCGACACTTTTTTCTTTTTTAAACGCGGCAGTTTTTCTGAATCCGTTTTTCGTTCGGCCACGCCCCCGATTTCCGCCGCGTGCATGCCAGCGCCGATGCGCCACAATCCGATCGCGTGTGCCAAAATCCCGGGGCAATACAGGGAAAATCGGAAATATTCGGGTAACACGTCGGGAAAACGCAAATCGGGCCCTTAGTAAATGACCCCCAATATGTTTTCAACAATAGGGCATACCAAAATGGTATCGCTGGAAAATACATCTCATCCCTCAAAAAATTGCCCTCTCATGGCCCCACTAACTAACTCAATGATGAAATGTAAAATCCACTAAGTTGTATAGGACAAAACTTGCAGCTGCATGGCGCTTCTTCCCTTCTGCGCCTCGCTGTGCGCCAAAACAACAAGTAATGTCCACATGTAGGGGGGTCTCCGTATTCAGGAGAAATTGCATAAGATGGGTTTTTCTTTTTAGGGCTAAATGAATGTATTACCGAAAAAATTTGACCATTCTAAATTTCATCTCCATTTTGATTTAATTACTATGAAGATCTTAAGGGGTTAGCAATTTTCTCAGAATCGCTTTGATAAGTAACAGTGTTCAAAAGGTTATAACCATATAAAGCGACGCAGTTCAGAAAACAAAAAATGGGGCTGAGCCTTAAAAGGGTATTCCGGGAATATGAACGTCTGACACAAAAACCCATGATGATATAAATAAATGAACAATACTCAATGTCTTTACTCACAAAACGGAGCTTAAATAATTTGATTTTATGATTTACAAAATTTATGGCCTCTCTAAAGTAGGTGGAGTTATCACTAAGATGGCCGCCACTGGAAACTACAAGTCCCATGATCCTTTAGTTCTCAGTAACAGCTCCTCCCTCTTATGCTCTGCTCCCAGTGATGATCTAACAGGTTTTCTTGCTCTGTTACCATAGTAATGATGTGTAACTGCCATCACCACAACACTGGCCATACTGGATGCACTGCAACCAACCGACAACAGCCAAACATAGTGGTGATCACATGACCTGCCCAGGCAGGTACAGGACATGTGATGTGGACATGTGACCAGCGGCCATCTTCTGTCCTGCAACGGACCGTGCGGAGGAAATTAACGGACTGATTAAAGGGCCAGTAGCATTTTAATTCTTCATTACAGTGTATGTCACCAGCATTTATCTGCTAAGAGGAGCAACATTTTAAATAACAACTAATTACATATTAGCTTATATTTTGAGTGCCCACTTGTATATGAATTATGCTGATTCCTGTAATACCCCTTTAAGCTATAAACGGGCTACGTCCTGAAGGGGTTAATGAAGGAGTTCAGTAAACTCTAAGTTCTTACCTTTGTTTTTCGTTAACTAATCTTTTTATCCAATATTTTTAAATGACAAACACCAATTTTTTTTTGTTGCCAATGTAGCCGGATGAGGGTTTGTTTTTTGGCAAGTTTCTTGTTCTTTTCTTATAGTTTGAAGCTCCAATCAATCTGCTGGGCAGTTCTAAGCCAGGCAAGGTGTACAATTGCGCTTTAACCTGTGCCCGTCTGAGTGTAAGTGCTCAGGCGCAGGACAGAAACACCCTACACCAGGTACCAGCAAATGCACCTTTTTCAGTACATGAAGCCCATTTTCTGCCGTACAAACCCTGATTCACAGCTTTGATTCGGTTTGTAACCAGGTAAACATAGCAGACCAGGTAGGAAAGATTAGCAACTTGCGAGTCTCACCGCTGCTAGATATAGCGCGCACCCCTAGAGACCAGTACTCACCTGTGACTTCAGGTGTACAGCTGGGGACAGACTTCATGCCAAGCTTCACTAGAGAGTTCATCACGGCTTTGAGTGTAAAGCTCTTAGAAGTAGATCCACATTCTTAGTTTCAGGTTATACCATTTTTATTACTCCGTCTTATTTTGTTTAGACATGTACCCCATCTGCCTCCATGCCCGATAGTAATTAAATTTTACTGGCAAGACTTTAGTTTCCACAGCAAAAATCAAACATTTCACTGTAGAGAATAAAACAGTAGTCACTCACCAGTAACGTTGTTTCCACAAGTCACGACAACACTACCTGAGAGAAGGTCGGTGCCAGAGGCTGGAAACCGGAGAATAAAAATAATGCTCCTCCCCACACTTGAAGGGAGCGTTTTGATAACATAATAACTTAAACTTTAAACAAAACTAAATATCGGGATTTGTAGCTTTTTTATGTATATACTGTACAGGCGGTCCCCTACTTAAGGACACCCGACTTACAGACGACCCATAGTTAAAGACGGACCCCTCTGCCCACTGTGACCTCTGGTGAAGCTCTCTGGATGTTACTATAGTCCCAGGCTGCAATAATCAGCTGTAAGGTGTCTGTACTGAAGCTTTATTGATAATCCTTGGTCCCATTACAGCAAAAAATTCTCCAATTGTCACTGGGGCAAAAACATTTTTTGTCTGGATCTACAATTATAAAATATACAGTTTCGACTTACATACAAATTTGACTTAAGAACAAACCTCCGGACCCTATCTTGTATGTAACCCGGGGACTGCCTGTAAATGCTTTACCAATGAAGATCTACACCAAGTAGCAGAACAACAGGGTAATTACTAGTACTGGTGACTATGAACAGGCTGATCTGAGGATTTGTAAGCCAGAGTAATGGAGTTTCTTATCGAGGCAGAGATAGTAGATGAAGAGGCTATGACCCCCTTGTTAGCCCCAAAGTAAAGTATAAACAAATTGTCTGATTTCCTAAAAGATGCTGTCCTTTCCAGGCACTACAGGACAGATTTTCTGACATCCAACTTATGAAAAACTTATGTCTCCCCAGTTTTGGGGCAGACACAAAAAGAAAGAAGAATCACCCCGTGGGATTGATAACACCTCCGTGGGGAGAAATGCTGGTTAATTCTGTCAGGTAGTACTTCAAGATAAGGAGCTTTAGGAGACAGTGCCGCCAACTACCCTACTCGTCTAGCAGACATTATGGCCACTACAAAAACTACTTTTAGGTTCAACAGTCGAACCGATAAATCTTCCAGCGACTCAAACAGAGGTCCTAATAGAGTTCTCAGGACTAGCAAGAGATCCCAGGGAAAAAACTAATGATCTCTGTAAAGGGATAGTCTGCCAGTGGCCTTAAAAAAATTTGAAACCCAGGGGTGCTCCACTAGCTTATAGTCCAGGGGGCGCTAATTGCTGCTACTTGTACCTTTAGGGCGGCTGGTCTCAGGCCCTTTTTCAGTCCCTTCTGTAAAAAACTCAGATTTGGATGGTCCAGATCTAGAGGGGTATCGCCTATAAACTATAAGAAAACTTTCCACACTTGAGTCTGAGAAACTTTTACGTCTAAGGATTAGCCTCTCAGCATCCATGATGTCATATGTAGACTCTTTACATTGGGATGTATAACTGGGCCCCCAGGGGTCCGAGACCGAGGGTTCCCTTAACACCGAGAACCGGGCCCTCCGAAGCCAGAAGAAGGCTATGGAGATGACTCTGGCCTTGTCCTCTCTGACCTTAATATTTTGGAAGGCGTCAGCCAACCATCGGTCCCTCTTTTGGGAAAAGGCTTCTACTGCCAATGATCTGCCCTTCCGATTAAAACTGTAGAACTTGCTCACCTTCCTGTGCTTTTCGGTAGCGAAGAGATCCACATCTGGGGTTTCACATAGCCTATGTCCCATAACACGGCAGAACTGAGTGCCCACTCTCCCTATCTTGGGTATTGTCTGCTATCCCTTTGTCCTTTCCCCAGATGTGAATCACTGCTATTTTAGACAGACAAGAGAGAGGATATGACTTGGTACCTTCATGAGCTCTAGGCTCATTGTACCATCCCATCTGTTTATGTATGCCACTGTAGTAGTGTTGTCCAAAAGGATCTTTAAATCTGAACCTGAAGATTGTAAGGCTTTTAGGACTACCAGCTGCTCCTTGAAGTTGGAAGATTTGTTTCTGGTGACTGGGTCACAGTCACTCTGTAAACATTATGAGGACTTTCTCCTGGAACCAGGGGTGCACTCTTGCTAGACCCTGTCGATACTCTCATCAAGAGAGAGAGACAGACAGACCTCCCAGGGCACTATCAACGACTGGTCTAGAGAGCACAGGGATCCATCCCACTGCATTAGGATCCAGGACTGTTGGGGTCTTGAGTGAAATTGGGCCCAAGAGACCACTGGGATGACAGCTGTCATAAGGCCCAGCAGGGACATGGCCTAATAGGAGATGACTACTGGGAGTTTTCTGAAATGGCGTATAGCACAAATAATCATTTCTACCTTTTTGGGTAAAGGAAAGGACTTCCTGAGCTGAGAGTCCAAGTCCAGTAGGACCCGGAAATATTTTCTACTAGGTGGGAGCTAAGGAGGACTTTTCTAGGTTTATAAGCCATCCCAACTTGCTGAGAATCCTGGTTACCCAGATTGAGTGTTTACAGACCCTACCAACTCCCAAACTAGCATGAAGTCATCCTGGTATGGGACAAATAACCCCTGGTCCTCTATTATGTGTTATCACATTGTCTGATATTTAAACAATTTATTTCCAAATTATGGTGGAAAATAAGTATTTGGTCAATAACAAAAGTTCATCTCAATCCTCTGTTGGCAATGACAGAGTTCAAACGTTTTCTGTAAGTCTTCACAAGGTTGGCACACACTGTAGTTGGTATTTTGGCCCATTCCTCCATAAAGTTCTCCTCTAGAGCAGTGATGTTTTTGGGCTGTCGCTAGGCAACACACACTTTCAACGAACTCCAAAGGTTCGACTGACTGACTACTGACTATGCCACTCCAAGACCATGCAATGCTTCTTACAAAACCACTGCTTTGTTGCCCTTGGTGGTGTGCTTGGGTCATTGTCACGCTGAAAGACTTTAGTCATGTTTCATCTTGGTTTATCTGTGATATAGCCTGCCTCAGGTGATGGTCACAATAGGGACAACAGAGAGCTTCAAGAAGGGTCTAGATGCCTTTACAGATAGTAATGTTATATAGAATTGTTTATATAGAATTGTTTATATAGAATTGTAAATCCCTTCCTCATCTAATCCCTTCCCTTCCTTGGTTGAAATTGATGGACAGGTGTCTCTTTTCAACTGTATAAACTATGATCTTCAATGCCCTTGCTGATGGAAGGAGGTTTGCACTCAAAATCTCATGATACATGGTCCCATTAATTCTTTCATGTAAACATATCAGTCGTCCTGGTCCCTTTCCGGAGAAACAGACCCTCATCATGATGTTGCCCCCCCCCCCCCTCATGCTTCACAGTAGATCTTGTGTTCATTGGATGCAACTCAGCATTCACTCTCCTCCAAACTTGACGAGTTGTGTTTTTACTAAACAGTTTTTACTTTGTTTTAATCTGACCCTATGACATTCTCCCAAAACTCTTCTGGAACATCCAAATGATCTCTAGCAAAATTCAGACAGGTCCGGATATGTAGCTAAACAAAATTCAAACTACCATACCTACAAACAACCTCAACATAGAGCAGAAGGTAACGGTGCAGGAGAAAAAATGGAAAAAAGTCCAAAAAGTACCACACGGTCAAAATAATAAGTGAAAATTTTCTTCGCTTCCATGTTCTTCACTGTAGAGGTAATCTCCTATTACAATCCTACTTCCCTGGGACGGTGTTCGTCTTGCTGGACTTGTTCGTTGGTATCACGGGTGGTTCCAGTGTGGGTACAGGATCTTCCGACTCTGGTAACACACCTCTCTCCACTCCTGGTTCCGGATCTCCTCTTCTGGTTCCAGGTAACACCAGCTTTTACTACAGTTATTACTCCCAAGGAGAAAAAAGAATCGCAATAGTGCAACAGGTTTTTCAGTCAACAAAGAGGTTTTTTTTAATAGATAAACTCTCAAAATTAATGTATAAAAAGACCTTAAATGATAAAAGAATTGCACGCTCGGTATTGCTTGGTTTCTTGGCTTGATCCCAAAGACGTTGGTAAGCCCCGAAAGAAGCCATCCCAGCAAAACTCACGGGCAAGCAATACCAAGCGTGCATTTTTTATACATTTATACATTAATTTTGTGAGTATATCTATTAAAAAAAACTATTTATTGACTGCAAAACCTGTTGCACTATTGCAATTCTTTTTTTCTCCAGTGAAGCAGAAAAAGATGTGGAAGCAGAGAAAATTTTCATTTGTTATTAGGTCCGGATATGTGCTGACTTAAGCAGGAGGACACGTCGGGCACTGCAGGATCTGAATCTCTAGTGGCGTAGTGTGAAACTGACGTAAACTTTGTTTCTACCGGCCATTCACTAAGTCTCCATGTGTTGTTCTGGTATTTTTGCTCACTGTTCGTATGATCATTTTGACCCCATGGGGTGAGATCTTGCATGGAGCGCCTGATCAAGGGAGATTATCAGAGGTTTTATATGTCTTCCATTTTCTAATTATTGCTGCCCCAATTTCTTCACACCAAGCTGCTGCCTATTGCAGATTCAGTCTTCCCAGGTTGGTGCAGGTCTACAATTTTGTTTCTGGTGTCTTTCGACAGCTAATTGGTCTCCGCCATTGTGACACCCTTTTGTCCAAGAGGGAAAGAACTTCTGACATCATCACTGCACAGTTTTATCCTGAGTCTGCCCGGGTAACTCTGAACCTTGTGGGGGCAGGAGAATGAAAACCTAATAACATGATAGTTTATACGGTTGAAAAAATACACATGTCCATCAAGTTCTACCAAGAACGGGAAGGAATTGGACGAAGAAGGGAATTAGGGGAACCAATTCTACAGAATATATTCATCAATGTTATTTAGAAAAGGCATCTAGACCTTTCTTGAAGCTCTCTGCTGTCCCTGCTGTGCCCAGCACCTGAGGAAGGCTATTCCACAGATCACATAGTAAAGAAGCCCTGTCGCCTCTGGTGATTAAAACTTGTTTTCTTCAGGCAGAGACAGTGCCCCCTTGTCTTGTGATTTGATTTAACCTGAAACAACTTTCCACCATATTTTTTGTATGGACCATTCATATATTTATATAAATTAATCATGTCCCCTCGTAGTCGTCGCTTTTCCAGACCAAATAAATCTAGTTATTTTGATCTTTCCTCATAACTGAGACTCTCCATACCCCTTATCATTTTTGTGGCTCTTAGTTGGACCCTCTCCAGCTCCAGGGCATCCTTTTTATGGACCGGTGCCCAGAAATGGACAACATATTCCAGGTGAGGCGGAACCAGTGCCTTGTACAGTGGTAATATTACATATTACGAGTCCATACCATTTCTTATACATGACAAGATTTTGCTGGCTTTTAGAGGCAGATGATTGACATTGCATGCTGTTATTCAATCTATGATCTACTAGTACATCCAGTTCCTTCTCAACGAGAGACTCTCCCAGATTTACTCCCCCAAGGACATATGTTGTCTGTGTATTACTAGCCCCCAGGTGCATAACCTTACATGTATCCACATGGAACCTCATTTGCCAAGTAGATGACCAAACACTCAGTTTGTCTAAGTCCCCCTGCAGCCTATGAACATCCTCCATAGACTGTATTACACCACACACCTGGTACTACTCCCCTCATCCTCCAGACTGTATTACATTACACAGCTTGTACCACTCCCATCCTCCATAGACTGTATTCAGGGCCGATTCTAGCATATTTGCTGCCTGAGGCGAATATTAAAATGCTGCCCCCCCCCCCCCCCGCTCCTTGTTAAGTAAATCCTTAAACTTTACTAACAACCCTACAGACAGCTCCCTGACACTGTGTGACTGACTACAGGATCTGAGAGGCATTAGTGGCATCTAGTACCTTATACATGACAATCTCTTCCATCAGGAGGACTTTATTCCAGGTTCTCCAATCCATGACGTATCAAAGGTGAATTCACGGCCGGATATCTTCAGCTCCGTGCAGCATCTCCACCCGACATCCCTACAAATACCACAGTCACTTACAGTATGAAGTCTCCTGGATAACAACTCTGTGCTCCTAAATAATATATACCCCTCACAACACAACTGACCGCACTCTCCCCACATATAACACATCCCTTCAATATCCCTGCTCTCATATATTTAAAGGCCTCATTATTCACCACCCAATTAAATTATATACAGCTCCCATATACAGATCCCCTACAGCTTAAATAAAATCTTGCCCCACATATACATCCCCCCAGCTTAGTAATATACTGTACCCCATATACATCTCCCCAGCTTAGTAATATACTGTACCCCATATACAGCCCCCCAGCTTAGTAATATACTGTATTCCATATACATCCCCCCAGCTTAGTGATATACTGTATCCCATATACAGCCCCAGCTTAGTAATATACTGTATCCCATATACAGCCCCCAGCTTAGTAATATACTGTATCCCATATACATCCCCCAGCTTAGTAATATACTGTACCCCATATACAGCCCCCCAGCTTAGTAATATACTGTATCCCATATACATCCCCCAGCTTAGTAATATACTGTACCCCATATACAGCCTCCCAGCTTAGTAATATACTGTATCCCATATACAGCTCCCCAGCTTAGTAATATACTGTATCCCATATACAGCTCCCCAGCTTAGTAATATACTGTACCCCATATACAGCCTCCCAGCTTAGTAATATACTGTACCCCATATACATCTCCCCAGCTTAGTAATATACTGTATCCCATATACATCCCCAGCTTAGTAATATACTGTATCCCATATACATCCCCCCGCTTAGTAATATACTGTATCCCATATACAGCCCCCCAGCTTAGTAATATACTGTATCCCATATACATCCCCCCAGCTTAGTAATATACTGTATCCCATATACAGCCCCCCAGCTTAGTAATATACTGTATCCCATATACATCCTCCCAGCTTAGTAATATACTGTATCCCATGTACATCCCCCCAGCTTAGTAATATACTGTATCCCATATACACCCCCCCAGCTTAGTAATATACTGTATCCCATATACAGCCCTCCAGCTTAGTAATATACTGTTTCCCATATACAGTCCCCCCCAGCTTAGTAATATACTGTATCCTATATACATCCCCCCAGCTTAGTAATATACTGTACCCCATATACAGCCCCCCAGCTTAGTAATATACTGTATCCCATATACAGCCCTCAGCTTAGTGATATATAATATATAGCATCCCCCCCAGTATAAAATAATTATGGCCCCATATAATATATATATAGCATCCCCCCAGTATAAAATAATTATAGCCCCAAATCCCCAAATAAAATATAGCATCGCCCCCCTAGTATAAAATAATTATGGCCCCAAATAATACATATAGCATCCCCCCCCTAGTATAAAATAATTATGGCCCCAAATAATATATATAGCATCCCCCCCCCCCTAGTATAAGATAATTATGGCCCCAAATAATACATATAGCACCCCCCCCCCCAGTATAAGATAAGTATGGCCCCAAATAATACATATAGCATCCCCCCCCCTAGTATAAGATAAGTATGGCCCCAAATAATACATATAGCACCCCCCCCCCTTAGTATAAAATAATTATGGCCCCATATGATATCTATAGCGTCCCCCCCTCCCCCAGTATTAAACGTTTTCTAGCCCTATATAGTACCCCCCCTCCCAGTATAACATGAAACCTCCCCACATTTAATTAAAGTACATGAAAAATAATAAAATCATACTCATCTGCAGGCAGCTGCTCCCTCGGCGCGGCTCCGGTCTTCACGCGGCCTTCACTCCGGTCTTCCTGTGTGCCGCGGTTCCGCACAGTGACACAGGCGCATGACGTCATGACGCCTGTGTCACTGCTTAGGACGGAGCGCGCAGCTGCCGGAAAGGCGCTGCGTCGCTCCGCATATAAATCGCGCCTGTGTCTTAAAGAGACAGGCGCGATTTATTTAGCTGGTGGGCGATTCGGGCGTTAATGGACGCCCGAATCGCCCACTTTAGAGCGGCAAATTTCGCCGCCCTTTACAGGGACCCGCATTCTGCCGCCTGAGGCGAGATTTTCATCTCGCCTCATGGCAGATGCGGCCCTGACTGTATTACACTACACAGTTTGGTATCATCTGCAAAGATAGACACAGTGCTATTAATTACAACCTCTATATCATTAATAAATTAAATAAGTAGTGGGCCAAGCACAGAACTCTGGGGTACACCACTCAAAACTGGTGACCATTCCGAGTAGGAATCATTGACCACAACTCTCTGGATACCATCACTCAGCCAGTTTTCAATCCAATTGCAAATTGGAGGGACAGTACTGAATGCCTTTGCAAAGTCCAAGAACACAATATCCACAGCAGCTCCTCCATCCAGGCACCTGCTCACCTCTTCATAGAAGCAGATCAGGTTAGTCTGACAACTTCTATCCTTAGTAAACCCATGCTGGATGTCACTTATTATACTATGTGATGTCACATACTCCAGTATGTAGTCTTTTAGTAACCCTTCCAATATTTTCCCCACAACGGAAGTTAAGCTTACAGGCCTGTATTGCCTGATGAAGCTGTAGCCTTTTTTTAAATATTGGCGCAAAATTCGCCTTGCGCCAGTCACTTGGCACCACACCAGACATTACGGAAACCTTGAAGATTTTAGACAGTGGTACAGCAATAACAGAACTGAGTTCTTTGAGAACTCTGTGGTGTAACCCATCTGGTCCAGAGGCATTGTACACATATTGTATTGAGCATAGTTTTAGGCCCTCTCTACTAATCCGAAGAATCCAACAGTTCCCACAAATCTTTTCCTAAGCTGGGTAAAAATAGAATAACCTTTCCCCCCACCACAGGCCTGGTGTCATTGGTGTGGGTCTTTTTTTGGAGTTGTCAGCAGTACAGGAGAAGAGGAACCCTTTTAACCTTCTACAGTCTCTATCTGAGCTGCCCTTATCCTGTCTAGATCTCTGCTGGGAAGAAAAGGGCCTAAGAATAGATCCAAAGGTTCTTTCAGTTTTGGAGAGTCTATAGGTAGAGATGAACCACTTCTCTAGGAACTTTGTTCCGTATGTCCTATTGCAACTGGTCGAGCCAAAGGATAAGGGAGTGGGTGACACAGATGGCTGCAATATTTGCTTTGAAGCCAGCTACTGTTGACTACCAGGTCCTCCTCATGAACCCCATATCCTTGGAAGGTGCCTATTTAGAAATCTTTGAATTGGTGACATCTATGTTTGGAATGCCGTCCCAAGAGCAGGATTCATCTTCCATAAAGAGATAATTTCATTTAATGACCCTTGGGACATTACAGTCTGGTCTTTTCCATTCATTCCTGATAAGCTCAGAAATTTTAATGGATAGGGAATACTTTCTTCTGTTTAACTTTTAAACCTTCAAGTCCTAGACTAACATCCTCAATGTTCAGAGTAGCACATACTAACCACACCAGGCGGTCAGTCTCCTAAGCCAGGAAATAAAGCTTGCCCGAATTATCCTCTTCTGACTGATCAGATTAGGTGGACAGATGACTCCCACTTAATTGGCCCTCTTCATAGTATCATAGTATATAAGGCCAGAAAAAGACGCAAGTCCAACCTTCAAGAATTAAATAAATGTTTTATCCCCATAACCCGTGATATTTTTGCTCTCCAGAAAGTCATCCAGGCCTCTCCTGCACATGTACATAGAGTCGGCCATAACAACCTCCTGCGGCAGAGAGTTCCATAGTCTCACTGCTCGTACAAGAACAAGAACCTTTGTCTATGGTGATGGTAGAATCGCCTCTCCTCTAGGCGTAGAGGATGCCCCCTTGTCCTGGTCACAGGCCTAGGTATAAAAAGATCTTTGGAGAGATCCTTGTACTGTCCGTTCAGGTATTTGTACATTGTAATGAGGTTTCCCCTCAGTCGTCTTTTTTCTAAACTGAATGATCCCAAATTTTGTAATCTGTCAGTGTATTCTAGTCCCCCCATTCCCCTAATAATCCTGGTCGCTCTCCTCTGCACCCGTTCCAGCTCTACTATATCCTTTTTATATACTGGTGCCCAAAACTGTACACAATATTCCATGTGTGGCCTGACCAGTGATTTGTATAGGGGCAAAACTATGTCTTTATCATGAGAATCTATTCCTCTCTTGATACATCCCATAATTTTATTTGCTTTAGCAGCAGCCGCCTGGCTCAGGTCACTAAAATTAAGTTTACCATCTACCAATACCCCCAAGTCCTTTGCAGCTCCAGTTTTACCAAGTAATTGACTGTTTAGAACATAATTATACTTTTTGTTTCCACGGCCCAAGTGCATAACTTTACATTTATCTACATTAAACCTCATCAACCATTTCTCTGCCCATCCCTCAAGCTTCCACAAATCCCTCTGTAATGCTAAACTATCGACCTCAGTATTTATTACTTTACACAGCTTAGTATCATCTGCAAATATTGAAACTTGACTGTGTAAACCCACTACAAGGTCATTAATAAAAATATTAAAAAGAAGTAGCCCCAATACTGATCCTGTGGCACTCCACTGGTAACGTCAACCCAATCTGAGAATGTGCCATTAATGACGACTTTCTGTTTTCTATCACTAAGCCAATTACTTGCCCAAATACACAGATTTTCCCCCAGTCCCAGCAGTCTCATTTTATATACCAACCTTTTATGCGGCACAGTGTCAAATGCCTTTGAAAAGTCCAGATATGCAACATCCACAGCATCCCCCAGGTCCAGTCTGGAACTTACCTCCTCGTAGAAACCAATCAGATTAGTCTGACAGGACCGATCTCTCATAAAAGAAAAAAACACACACACAAAAAAATGTACAGTTTATATCTCTGTTTTGTCTATATAATAGACTTTACTTTTGAAAATGTTGAACCCGAGGGCTAGGGATAGAGGACGAGGGCGTGGGCGTCCAATTACGGCAGGGGTCAGAGGCCATGGTCCTGGGCGGGATGAGAACCTGGTGGCGGCTCTGCAACTCGGCAGACTGACACATGTGCCATGCCTGGCCCATGTGTTAAATCTCATAGTTCAGCGGTTCCTCAAGACATACCCCAATCTGTCTGATGCGCCGCATCTGTGCGCATTTCAGGAAGTCCAGCACAGATGCTGCCACTCTTAGGGCAGCGCAGCGCCGCCTCCAACTGCCCGCTCACTGACTGTTGTGCGACGTGCCCACAAGGTGGAATTCAACATTAACCATGTTATCCAGAGTTTACCAGCAGCGCAGAGCGATTGTAGACTGCCAGATGTCAACTTCCACCAGAACTGGTAGTCAGGTCAGTCAGCTTCCTCAAGTCTACAATGAGGAGTGGACGTGGATGTCTGATATCTGTCAGGTGCTGAGTAACTTTGAGGAGTCAACACAGATGGTCAGTGGCGATGCCGCCATCATCAGCCTCACCATCCCGCTGCTTGGCCTGTTGAAAAACTCTCTGGTCAGCATGAAGTCGGAAGCTTTGCGCTCGTCACAAGAGACGGGGGAAGAAGATTCCCTTGTTGATAGCCAAAGCACCCTTAGGTCTGTTTCTCAGCGCGTATTGGAGGAGGTGGAGGAGGAGAATGTTGGCGAGATAGAAGAGGGGACTATTGCTCAGTCCTTAACTGTTCAGCGTGTATGGGCAGAAGAAGAGGAGTTGGAGGAGGAGGAAATGGACAGTCAGGCCAGTGAGGGGAGTGAATTCTTGCGCGTTGGGACTCTGGTGCATATGGCAGATTTCATGCTAGGCTGCCTATCCCGTGACCCTTGCGTTCAAAGAATTTATTCCAGCACCGATAACTGGGTATTCACTCTCCTGGACCCACGGTACAAGCAAAATCTTTCCACTCTCATCCCTGTAAAGGAAAGGAGTGTGAGAATGCATGAATACCAGCAGGCCCTGGTGCACAAGCTGAAACAGTATTTCCCTTCTGACAGCGCTAGCTGCGGAGGGCGTACTTCTGCGGGACAAGTAGCAAGGGAGAGTAGGCGAGCAGGCAGCTTGTCCAGCACTGGCAAGGGTACGCTTTACAAGGCCTTTGCCAGTTTTATGTCACCCCAGCAAGACACTGTCACCTGTCCCCAGTCTCGGCAGAGTAGGGCTGATCTTTACAGAAAGATGGTGAGGGAGTACGTAGCTGACCATACCATCGTCCTAAATGATCACACAGCTCCCTACAACTACTGGGTTTCAAAGCTGGACATGTGGCCCGAACTGGCGCTGTACGCCTTGGAGGTTCTTGCCTGCCCTGCCGCTAGCGTGTTGTCCAAGCGGGTTTTCAGTGCAGCTGGTGGCATCATCACCGATAAGCGTACACGCCTGTCGTCTGACAGCGCTGACAGGCTGACGCTTATCAAGATGCATCAAGCCTGGATTTCTCATTATTCTCCACCAGGTGAAGGCAGCTCAACCTGAATAATTCTCATGTATGCACTCCTCCTCCTCATTGTACACTAAAGCAGAGGAAACTGGCTATTTTTTGGCAGGGCCAACTGGCTCTAGCTATAGTACTCTATGTATTACATTTTTTGGAGGGCCACCTACCCGCGCCTCTGTTTTGAAAACTTTTTTGGACTGCCACATACAGGTACTATTAAAATTTAATTGTCTCCATAACAGCCTCCACACGTCATCTTTATAGCAGCCCCACACGTCGTCTCCATTGCTACCTCCAGCCAGCTCCATCCCAAGATCCAACTAACATTGTTTTAACTGCAGCACCTTTAACTGGTTCACGACCGTCCGCCGTGTATTCACGGCGGCGTTCGGGTCCCGCTGCATGGAGAGGGCTCTCGGGCTGAGCCCTCTCCATAGCCGGTAATATTGCAGCAAATACTTACCGCTAACACCCGCGATCGGTGCTAGCACAGCGATGGCTGCCGGCAGCCTCAAAAAGATAGCGGCGCATGGGCGCTGCCATCTTGCCTAGGATCGTCGCTCCCTGTGACTTCATCAGGGAGCGGTGATCCGTCTCCATGGTAGCCTCGGGTCTTCCGAAGACCCGAGGCTATTTCGTTCTAACCCCTTTATTACAATGTGCTGATAGCACATTGTAATGAATGAGGAGGAAAATCCCCATATACTGCCATACTGTAGTATGGCAGTATATGATAGGATCGATCAGACAACCTAGGGTTAAAGTACCCTAGGGAGTCTGAAAAATAGTAAAAAGAAAAATTAAAAAAAAAGTAAAAAAAATAAATTTTAATTAAAACTAAAAATTCAAATCACCCCCCCTTTCCCTAGAACTGACATAAATATAAATAAACAGTAAAAATCATAACCACATTAGATATTGACGCGTCCGAAAATGCCCGATCTATCAAAATATATTAACGGTTTTTCAATGCGTTTAACCCCGTAACGGAAAATAGCGCCTAAAGTCGAAAATATTATCAAATGTCGCTTAAAATGACAATACCCACAGCTCCGTACACCAAAGTATAAAAAAGTTATTAGCGCCAGAAGTTGGCAAAATCAAAAAAATAATTTTTGTACAGGAGGTTTTAATTTTTGTAAATGTATGAAAACATTGTAAAACCTATACAAATTTGGTATCCCCTTAATCGTACCAACCCAAAGAATAAAGTAGATGTCATTTGGGGCGCTCAGTGAAAGACGTAATATCCAAGCCCACAAGAAAATAGCGCAAATACGTTTTTTCCCCATTTTCACTGCATTTGGAATTTTTTTCCCGCTTCCGAGTACATGGCATGGAATATTTAATACCATTACTATGAAGTGCAATTTGTTGCGCAGAAAACAAGCCCTCATACAGCTCTTTACGTGTAAAAATAAAAAAGTTATAGATTTTTGAAGGTGTGGAGTGAAAAATGGACATGAAAAAACAGGAAAGGGCCCGGTCCTTAACCGGTTAATCTACTACTACCTTACTGCCTCCATACATCGAGCTGTGTCAGGCAGAATTTTGGATTGTTTTCATGGCTTCCACATCAAACTTGTTAACTTTGTCGCCACCCTGCTGTGTAATCCCCAAAATATACTTGCAAACTTTTATCATTTACGGATATTATTTCAGCGCTTCTTGCGCATCTGTTTACATTCCCCTCACCCGCCATATCCCAAACTTATAAGAACACTACTACACTTGATCTTATACAAAAGGTTCTTAGAAGTGCTGTTTGTAGCCCCCGCCTGCATTGAAAATGATAATTTTTTCAAAGTAAACGCTTCTGGCCCTCAGGCCCATTTTGGGTGGGGAGGAGCCAAGAGACAGGGGCCTGGATAGGCGAAAGCTCGCCTGGCAGCGGAGCGCCAGCTCCATCCCAAGATCCAACTAACATAGTTTTAACTGCAGCACCTTCAACCTATAACCTTTTACCTCTAAAATCTATCTTTTCACTCCTCTTTTCTCACCTCCTTACGTTCACCTCGGGTGCCATAACTGTCCCCATTGCCTCTACATGTCGTCTCCATAGCAGCCTCCAGACGCCGTCTCCATAGCTGCCACCACATGTTGTCCCCTTAGCAAACAACTCATTTTTCGGGTGTTTCACCAGATACGTTATGGAACTTGGTCACTATGTCGCCACCATGCTGTGTTATCGACTAAATATACTGTCAACCTTTTGTTCACATAGGAAATCATTTCACCTCCTTTGGTGAAACCTGAGTCCATTTAGGGTATGTCGCCATGCCACTCTCTAGCCTGCCGCTGCTGCCGCTGCCTCTGCATGCCGTCCCCTATAGTGTCAAGGTCAATTATTGGATGTTTTAGATGCTATCTAGCCTCATTCTGTCACTCTGTCATGGCCATGCTGTTGCCCATAGTTTTGGCATAATGGTGCGATTAAGCAGCCTCAGAGGCATCCATGCATGCTGCCCCTGCTGTTTCCTGTCCATTTCCGTGGTGTTTCCATCCTTTTCTGAGGTTCCCAGGTGTTTGGCCAAGCTTCCCTGTCCAGTGCCTTGGTCCCCTTGAAAAATGCTCGAGTCTCCCATTGACAGTTTGACTCGAGTAACGAGCACTCGAGCATTTTATTGCTCGCTCATCTCTAGTCAATACCCTTAACGATAACCATATAGGAATGATATTTACAGCAAACATTCAAAGAAACCATCACATTTCTGGAGCTGTTCCTAGACCTTGATTGTCAAGGCAAATTGAATACACAAGGCTATAGGTAACCTACCTCTACGAATAGTTTTCCGATTTTTGATAGTTGGCACTCCCTATCTTTGAAACAATGAATTCCTATACGCCAATATTTAAGGGCCACAAGAAATTTTGCCAATGAACTGTATTTCTGTTTTATAAATTAGGCTTATCCTAATTAAAAAAAAAAAATAAAATCCTTCATTAAGCTTATGGGAGAGAAAAAGCAACATTGAGACAAGATCTATTGTATGAAAAATCTAACACAGAAACCAGAGCTGGTAAGTTACATAGCTACCTGTGTTCACGCCCCAGATGATACGGATCATTGAAAACCATTGGAATGTATTGTTAGCTGATCCCGATTTATAGAAAGTCTTAAATACTCGTCCAATGACATTTATAACAGGACAACATTTAAAAGGAGAAACTGGTATACAGCCTCCATACAGGAAAAAAGGAATTGAAACCCCTCAAACTTGGTTAAATGCCACCCAATGGTGGCCAATTTAAGCCAATAATTCAGATGTCCTCGAATTTTGGGGGATTTGCCATCTAAAACAAGGTGAGAGGCATGGTAATCTTCATAGCTTATTACAAACCGAGGTAAAATGTAACTATAGGGGGGGGGGGGTAAGAGCAGGCAGTGATTTTTAGTTAAAGGGGTATTCCGGGAATATGAACGTCTGACACAAAAACCCATGATGATATAACTAAATGAATACAACAATACTCAATGTCATTAGTAACAAAATGGAGCTTAAATAGTTTGATTTTATGATTTACAAAGTTTATGGCCTCTCTAAAGTAGGTGGAGTTATCACCAAGATGGCCGCCACTGGAAACTACAAGTTCCATGATCCTTTAGTTCTTAGTAACTCCTCCTCCCTCTTATGCTCTTCTCCCAGTGATGATGTAACAGGTTTTCTTGCTCTGTTACCATAGTAATGATGTGTAATCACCACAACACTGGCCATACTGGATGCACTGCAACCAACCGACTACAGCCAAACATAGTGGTGATCACATGACCTGCCCAGGCAGCTGCAGGACATGTGATGTGGACATGTGACCAGCGGCCATCTTCTGTCCTGCAACGGACCGCGCAGAGGAAATTAACGGACTGATTAAAGGGCCAGTAGCATTTTAATTCATTACAGTCTATGTCACCAGCATTTTCAAGGGGAGCAAAATTTTAAACAACAACCAATTACACATTAGCTTATATTTTGAGTGCCCATTTGTATATGAATTATGCCGATTCCTGGAATACCCCTTTAAGCAATTTGTCAGGTCATCCATGAGCAGAACTGCAGGTTATTCATAGTCATGTAACAAATTCTTCGAAAAGTTGCTCACTTCAAACAAGTTATGTGGACCTATAGCAGACCAAGTGTAGGGGGCTTATATATGTATTTCAGCCTTGCTCAAGTGGATATATGGAACAAATTAACCAACTTAGGTTCCCAATTTTCTCTAGAAAAAACAAATCAAATACATAAGACATGGACTTTATAGTCTAAGTGTAAAACTTTAAAGGGAACCTACCAATAAAAAGTTAGATCAGGTGGATCAATAGGACATGACGATAGCCCTTTTAAGGGCTAATCCTCACGTCCCCGCACTACGAGGAGCTGCGCGCTGAAGATTTTGGGTAGGAGGTACAAAGGTTATTGGGGTGTGGAGTAGACACGCCATATAGACTCCGCCCTGCCTACTCCACACCCCAGTAGCCGCTTAACAAATTTACATATTCGGCTGATAAGTTATCCAAAAAGTGCAGGGACGTGAGGATTAGTCCTTAAAAGGGCTATCCTCATGTCCTATTGATCCACCTCATCTACATTTATAGGTAGATTTGTGGTGGTAGGTTCCCATTAAATTTCATTCAGTTGCCCAGCAACCCCTGGTCATGCAGTATGGAATTGTTGCAGCACAGTGGCTTAGAGGCTAGCACTACAGCCTTGCTGCGCTGAGGACATGGGTGCAAGTCCATATAAAAGGAATACAGGCGGTCCCTTACTTAAGGACACCTGACCCCTATTTAAAGATAGACCTCTCTGCCCACTACCACCTCTGGTGAAGCCATCTGGATGTTTTACTATAGTCCCAGACTAATGATCAGCGGTAATGAGTCTAGAGTTTTATTGATAATCCTTGGCCAATTACAGCAGAATTTTTTAACTCCCATGGTCACTGGAGCAAAAAAAATATATATATATTATATCACTTGTCTGGATCTACCAGAAATAAAATATAGTTTCGGCTTGCATACAAATTCAGCTTAAGAACAAACCTATGAACAAACCCATCTGGTAGGTAACCCAGGGACTGCCTGTATTATGACTAACAATTGACATTAACCCTTTCACGACTCATGACGTAATAGCACGTCACGGGTCGGCCGCGGGTGCATGGAGAGGGCTCACGCGCTGAGCCCTCTCCATAGCCGGTAAGTCTTTGCTGCATATTGCAGCAAAGGCTTACCGGTAACACCCGCGATCGGTGCTAGCACCGATCGCGGGTGTTTTCACCTCGATCGCCACGGGCGGCTTCAAAAGCATGGCGGCGCGTGGGCGCCGCCATCTTTTCGAAGATCGCCGCTCCCCGTGACGTCATCGGGGAGCGGCGATCCGTCGCCATGGTAACCTCGGGTCTCGCGAAGACCCGAGGCTACTTTTGGTTAACCCATGCATTACAATGTGCTATCAGCACATTGTAATGTATGAGGAGTAAAATCCCCATATACTGCCATACTGTAGTTTGGCAGTATATGATAGGATCGTGCAGACCCCCTAGGGTTAAAGTACCCTAGGGAGTCTGAAAAGTACTAAAAATAAAAAAAAAAAGTTAAAAAAAAAAAAAAAAAAAATTAATAAAAAACCCTAAAAACTCAAATCACCCCCCTTTCCCTAGAACTGATATAAATATAAATAAACAGTAAAAATCATAAACACATTAGGTATCACCGCGTCCGAAAATGCCCGATCAAAATATGATAACGGTTTTTCACTGCGTTTAATCCCGTAACGGAAAATTGCGCCCAAATTCGAAAATGGCACTTTTTTTGTCACTTAAAAAAATTTAAAAATTCTATAAAAAAGTGATCACAAGGTCGTACAGTCCTAAAATTGATAACATTGTAAACGTCATCAAAATCCGCAAAAAACGACACCACCCACAGCTCAGTACACTAAAGTATAAAAAGTTATTAGCGCCAGAAGATGGCAAAATCCCCAAAAAAAATTTTGTACAGGAGGTTTTAATTTTTTTTAAATGTATGAAAAATTATAAAACCTATACAAATTTGGTATCCCTGTAATCGTACCGACCCAAAGAATAAAGTAGACATGTCATTTGGGGTGCACAGTGAAATCCGTAAGATCCAAGCCCACAAGAAGGCGGCACAAATGCGTTTTTTTACCAATTTCACTGCATTTGGAATTTTTTTCCCGCTTCCTAGTACACGGCATGGAATATTCAATACCATCTCTATGAAGTGCAATTTGTTACGCAGAAAATAAGCCGTCACACAGCTCTGTACATGGAAAAATAAAAAAGTTATGGATTTTTGATCATGGGGAGTAAAAAATGAAAATACAAAAAAGGGCCAGGTCCTGAAAGGGTTAAACTTTAGAGTTCATGCAGCTTATATAATAGCA
This sequence comes from Engystomops pustulosus, assembly GCF_040894005.1. Taxonomy (NCBI): domain Eukaryota; kingdom Metazoa; phylum Chordata; class Amphibia; order Anura; family Leptodactylidae; genus Engystomops; species Engystomops pustulosus. The sequence goes on from NC_092413.1 coordinate 199,720,720, forward strand.
ACTAATCTTTGTGTCTACAGTCGAACTTGCAGTTGACGAGGCTAAAGCCTATCGTACACAAGGAAGTTTTCAACAAACTCAATTCATGCAGGTTATACAGGATCTAACCTAGGCTCACAGAACTGAATTCAGAACGAGAGTGCTCCACCCTTTCCTGAGAAAGAGGCTAGCACGGTTGTGCTGCGACACCATGTGGTTTCCACACCATGACTGGGTGCTATAGGCCTCAATGGGGCCTGTGACGTGGCTGCAAACTGTGCAGCCATGCAACCAAGCACTTTGTTGTATGGGTACAAAAGTGGGGCCTACACCACCCTTTTGCTGGGAACTGGATGTCTTCTTTGGGAAGCCTGACATCATGGGGAACCTCCCATACTCAGCATTATATCCAGGGGCTGACACCAACAAACCCATCTTGCAGATTGAGGTGCACCGATCAAGAACACTGGGCAAAGCTCCAGCAGACCATATGACTGGAATATTAGCGGTCTGCACTGATGGTGCACCAGTCACATGACCATCCATCAGGGCCACAGCTGTAGTGAGGAACAAAGGTTGCAGGGCATGCTCTGGTTGTATGAGAGCAGACAAGTTAGATATATGGATGTGACTTCGGGTAACTATATGTGCATCGGTGTGAACATGGCCATCCATGACATGCAGAGGAAAAGCAATTTCAGGACTTTCACACTAGAAACTGATAATGTCCCAATAAAGTTTACACCAAAGGCGTTTGGTAACAAATTCGCAACTCAAGTTGCTCAAAAGAGCACGAGAACGGAATTGAACTACAAAGTGTCATTTTTAAATTATCTTTATTTATAAAAACGGGTCAAAAACATGAAGATAACATTCCACCAATACACAAGCTAAAATGCTTGGGTGGCAGCAATGCCTCTTAAATACAGTTGAAAAAGAATAAAAAAAAGTTTCCATAGGAACACAGATAATTGTGACCCCATCTCCCAGTCATCCATTTTGTTGCATTAGTGCTGAATGTTAACGCTACGAAATAATATTTAAGTTATGGTCCCAAACTGAAGTCTAATACATGTAAATAAAAACTAACCCTACTTATATCATAAATAAAATAAATCTATACATTGACACCGGCTGAGGTGCAGGCTGTAGCACTGAGCTCGATGCCACTTTCCCAGGCACAGGACACATGAAGAGCGCTGGACTCTGGCACCTCAGGAGCAATTCCATGTTCTTGGATGTCATGCATCAGTTGCCTAAAGAGGTAATGACAGGGTTATTACCTGCATGAAATATGGATCTCATCTACACAAGTTATAAACCAACCACAAGATTTCTTACCAGTATGGCCTTGACATCACATAGAAGAGTGATGGTCTCTGGAATCCATTGAATGTAGAAGATGCAGCTACAGTGTAAGCTCCCATGTTCTCAAACAGCATCCAGTCTCCAACCTGCAGCTCTGGAAGGTCAAACCGCTCAACAATACGATCCAACCCATCACAAGTTGGTCCCCAAATGCTGCTAGAGTAGAACTTTTCATCCATTTTAGGCTTCTGTGAACAAAAGCACCATTAGGTCAGAACTTAAAGTGCAGCTTTCTAACAAATAAAAGTCTATAGGAGGGTCAATGAAATATTGGCACCAATCTGGAATTATATATTGAGAGTGAAGCCACTTAATACTTACCTTCTGAAGCACAGGCTTTACATGAGCATGGTCATACAGGATGCAGTTGAAAGAGCCATAGACCCCATCATTGACATAGTACATGATGGTTTTGTCAGAGGTGGAGTCATCTTCATCTGCAATGTACAAAATTGTTAGATCATTCTGCCATAGTTACACAAAATGTGTACAACAAAACGGATTATACATACCATCAGATCCAGTCTGTTCAGTCACCATAACTTTCTTAGCAATAATATTAACAGCAAGGGTAAAGGCTGAAGCAACGTAGTATCTTCCGGGTTCTGCAATAATTTGGACTCCGGAGTCGGCGGGGAAGTATTTGTCGAGAGCTGGATTAATTACAGATGTTACCTACAAGAAATCGGACATTAAGAACCAAATACAATACAATTTAGAGCTTTTAGCGCCAGTGACAAGAATTTAAACAATGAGGCGCATATGCGTTCTTATATCATCTTACCTCCTCAAATTTTAGCTTGACGTCTTCAGATCCAGGAAATCCACCACCAATATCCAGTAAGTGCATGTTGAATCCAAGCTCAGCTCCCATATCAAAGACATATCGGGCATCAGAAACTGCTTGAACAAATGTCTGGGGATCTGTGCAGCCACTGCCAACATGGAAACTAGAAAGCGGGGAAGATTATATTAGATTTCTTCCAATAAACAGCTGAGGTGCTCAAGCCTACATCCAGTAACAAATCTCTATTACAGGCCTAATAAAGTACAACACTTACCTCACTCCAATTATATCCACGTTGAGCTCCTTGGCACGTTCCAGGAGAGTCCTGCTGGTTTTTAGAGTGGCACCAAACTTCACGCTCAGTCGGCACACAGCTTTTGAGTCATCAGTAGCTATGCGCAAAACAAGCCTGAAAGTAACAGAAGAAAAACACTTAATAAATGCTAAAAATGGACACGCATCCGAGCACTTGAAGTTTGAGATGACATTGAAAAACGTCAGCCAAAAATTTACTTACTTGGCGTTAGGGTGATTTCTTGCCACCTTCATCAACTCCACTTCACTGTCAAAGGTCATCTTCTCCACACCGCTGCTGGCGGCATACTTGATCTGGGAAACTTGTTTGCATGGGTTGGCGTAAATTATTTTCTCAGGTGGAACACCAATACTCTGGACAAGCTGTATTTCAGTCTGAGGAAAGGAATAATTAGAAGTGTTTAGTATAGTGTTATAGCCTCAGTCTTCTAGAAATCCAGCAACGGAGCCCATGGGAGAATATGGTCACATTGCTAGAGCAGGAAGATACAGAAGCCATCCACATAGGAATAAAAGTACAAATATCAATGTGTACCATGCATTTGTAGCAAGCCAACAGACTGTTTGGCTAGAGGACCAAGCAATAAACTCAACATTACAAAAGACTACTTTGAACAACTCTTTACAATTTAAACCAAACTTACTTTGCTAGCACAGTCAAATCCAGCCCCAAGAATGGCTAGAGTCTTCACAATGGCCTTGCTATCATTGCATTTAACAGCGTAAAATGGAGTCACTCTGGGGAGCGCTTTAAACCACCGCACATGCTTCTTCACAATGTCACCAAGATCGGCAACATAGAAAGCATCCTTGTCATCCTAAGGAGGTTAAAAAAAACACCTCAGATTCAACTTCACAACATAGACAGCTATGGCTCATCTTATCTTAAAGACTCAAATGTTAACTTACAGATAAGGACACTTCATTGATCTTCTGCTCCAGGACATCCCTGGCAGTAAATCCTTCCTCAAGGAAGCTGAAGTCAAACTCTTCGTTACTGAAGGTGTTCATTGTCTCAGTGTTGTAGGATCACAAGACGAGAATGCAACAAACTGGAAGAAGAGTAAAGGAACTCGTTACAAACCATATCACAGTGGAATAAGTGCATAATATAAAATCTAATCTAAGCACAGCGATACTTACATGGACAAGTTAGAGATGGGGTTTATTACAAAGAGGGCCTCAGCTTTGCGCCCAAGGAGGTTCTCCGGTGAAATAGAAGCCCGGTAAGTATAAGACAAGCCCTACGCTCTCAAAAGAGCCGTTCTTAACTGCTGTGCTGTCGGCGTTCTGTAAAGGAAAAAAAAAAGTTAGTCATCCTCACATCTCCAGATGTTACTTTACAATCTTTGTTGAAATTGTAAAAAAAAAAAAAAAAAAAAATCCTTGAGAAACCAGATCCCTTACGTCATGCACCCAACCCATTAAATGAATGAGTTAAGCCCCATCCGCCTTCTCAGAAATCTTGCTGCGTGTCACTAACTGGCAAGGGAGGGACTATCCACCCAGGGACTCGCCCAGCCAATCACAGAGTGTGCCGGCTCCCATGCCTTTTCCTTACTCACTGCAACCACCCTCTGCACCCGGCACTTGACAGCATGTGCTAATCTATCGGAGAAAGCTCAAGTCATCCCTGACTACTAAGAACTTCACAAATCTCTAGAGATATAATAAATAGAAGCATTAGTAGCAACCAGGATCAACCAAGCCTGGCCTGATGTCTTCAGAATGATAGCTTCAACCAGCAAACCTTAATGAGTCATATGGTGGCCTGTAAGGTCTGAAAAACCAACTTCTCAGTGACTTTCAAGGTACAAGTCACTACAATTACAAACTAGTCTTTAGTATTATATAGGCCAGATATATTCAGTAAACTCAACACAATAATAGGAAGCAGGATCAACCAATTGACCTTCTCATTAAGCATATGTCCCCTGAACAGTGCTTAAGAAACCCCACATAGAGGCAGTTAGTCCTACGGTGGCCTATAGGGTCTCAAACTGGCCAGTCAGTGAATCAAAGTGCAAGTCACTCTGATCTGAGCTAGCAAATACCATTACAAGCCAATTAGTGACTTTTTATAAGTCACCACATGGTCAAGTATTACATAGCACAGATAGGATCACAAAAGTCATTCAATAGCCATCATTGAAATCCAAGAAATCTCATACACAAGCCATTATATCCTCTAGAAAACCCTATTACCATCCCCCATCTCATTCATGGAGACACGTGTGCATTGCCGGCTCCGTCCCGAACCTTCACTGACAGAAAATAGCTTATTACTCGCCAACTACGGAAACCGAACAGGTACAAATTTCCTCAAAACGTAAATTTTTTTCTGTATCTTGATCAAAGCGTCCTCCAACCGCCCCCCTTGAGAAAAAAAAACGGAGAAAGATATAAAGAACTTACCTTAAAAAGCATTTACGAAATCTGTACCCATCGAGGCACTAAATGCCAAGGGAGAAGAAAAATAACCACACGGAAATAGGCGAATACAAAAAGAACAGCTCCACAGAGCGCTGCTGAATGCCGGCGAGCCTGACACGGACTGTACTGAAGCGCCAGCGCTCGCTTCCTTTTATAGGCGGGGCCTCCGTTGTCAGGACGACGCGCCAGCTCAAACCAGCGCTGATCGGTTTGCTCCGGGAGTGAGTGCAGGCGCGCTTGGCGCGCAGCCACTCGCCTATTGTGACGTCACCGGGCGGCCGTGGCAGTGCTGGCAGGAAGGACCGTGACTGTGGTGATAAGGGATGGCGATAGTGATAGGCTGTAATACAGAAATGTGAGGTAAAAGTCAGTGAGGAGATACATATAGACAGATGTATGAGGTAAGCCAGTGAGGAGACACATAGACAGATGTATGAGGTAAGTCAGTGAGGAGATCCATATAGACAGATGTATGAGGTAAAAGTCAGATGTATGAGGTAAGTCAGTGAGGAGATCCATATAGACAGATGTATGAGGTAAAAGTCAGTGAGGAGATCCATATAGACAGATGTATGAGGTAAAAGTCAGTGAAGAGATCCATATAGACAGATGTATGAGGTAAGCCAGTGAGGAGACACATATAGACAGATGTATGAGGTAAGTCAGTGAGGAGATACATATAGACAGATGTATGAGGTAAAAGTCAGATGTATGAGGTAAGTCAGTGAGGAGATACATATAGACAGATGTATGAGGTAAAAGTCAGCGAGGAGATACATATAGACAGATGTATGAGGTAAAAGTCAGTGAGATACATATAGACAGATGTATGAGGTAAAAGTCAGTGAGGAGATACATATAGACAGATGTATGAGGTAAGCCAGTGAGGAGACACATAGACAGATGTATGAGGTAAGTCAGTGAGGAGATCCATATAGACAGATGTATGAGGTAAAAGTCAGTGAGGAGATCCATATAGACAGATGTATGAGGTAAAAGTCAGTGAGGAGATCCATATAGACAGATGTATGAGGTAAGCCAGTGAGGAGACACATATAGACAGATGTATGAGGTAAGTCAGTGAGGAGATACATATAGACAGATGTATGAGGTAAAAGTCAGATGTATGAGGTAAGTCAGTGAGGAGATACATATAGACAGATGTATGAGGTAAAAGTCAGTGAGATACATATAGACAGATGTATGAGGTAAAAGTCAGTGAGGAGATACATATAGACAGATGTATGAGGTAAAAATCAGTGAGGAGATACATATAGACAGATGTATGAGGTAAAAGCCAGTGAGGAGGCGCATATAGACAGATGTATGAGGTAAAAGTCAGCGAGGAGATACATATAGACAGATGTATGAGGTAAAAGTCAGTGAGGAGATACATATAGACAGATGTATGAGGTAAAAATCAGTGAGGAGAAACATATAGACAGATGTATGAGGTAAAAGTCAGTGAGGAGTAACATATAGACAGGCTATGCTAATCTATAGGTAGTGGAGGGATGTGTCAAATATATTTATAGGAATGTTGAGAATAGGCTTCAATTTGGGTTGTGAGAATTTTGGATGTTCAGGACAAGCTATGTGAGGATGTAAAAATAAATGTGTAGTTTTGGTTTGCGCCATTTTTTCTGGCAGGGGGATGATTTGTGATTTAAAAAAAAAAAATCATGTTTAGGCATCGTTCACATGTTGCATTTTTATTGTGTTTTAAAACTGCATTACAACAGCTGAGGAGAGGGGATTTGCCTATTTACATTACTGTTAACTTTTGCGTTTAAAAAATGCAATGTTAACACATTTGTTACCATTGCGTTGACTAACCACATTGTGTTAGCGTTTTGTAAACACAAATGTTAGCAATTGCAATTGGGCAAATCACTTGTCCTCAGATCTTGTACAGGCAGTCCCCGGGTTACGTACAAGATAGGGTCTGGAGGTTTGTTCTTAAGTTGAATTTGTATGCAAGTCGAAACTATTATATATTAATTATATTTTATAATTGTCTATCCAGACAAAGAAATTTTGGCCCCAGTGACAATTGGATTTTAAACATTTTTTGCTGTAATGGGACCAAGGATTATCAATAAAGCTTCATTACAGACACCTTACAGCTGATTATTGCAGCCTGGGACTATAGTAAAGCATTCAGAAAGCTTCACCAGAGGTCAGAGGGGTCTGTCTGTAAGTCGGGTGTCCTTAAGTAGGGGACCGCCTGTAATGTGTTTCAAAGCACAATGTAGACACAACGTGTGAATACGTTCTCATGGAGATTTTTATATATATATATATTTTTTCTATTTTAGAGGTTTTCCACTGAAATAAAATTAAAAAAAATAAAAATCACCTCATAGACATGGGCCACAAGGTGTTTTCCAGTATGGCTTAAGGAAAAATTGCCTCTAAGGGCAAGTTCCCATCAGCATTTTGGCTTCTGTTTAGCAGTTTGTTTGTTTTTTTCCTTTACATTAGGGTTAGTTTACATTTTTTCATTATTTTATAGCCATCTCTTTTTTTTAATTTCAACTATCTGCTCCAATAACGGAAGAAATATCACCAAATGAGTCAGAACCATTTCATTAATCAGGTGATTTATTTTCCCTGATAATGAAGGAAAAATAATTTTAAAAAATGCAACTTTTTTTTCCTATTGGAGATATTAGAAATCACCTGATGACATGATGCCATGGATATGCCACGTCATAATATTGCAATTGAATCTTGTGACCAGTGATTTTGTTATACAAGGATCCTTATGCTCATTTATTATTATTATTATTCAAAAGCTTCAGCAAGACTGCCTCATTAACATATGCAGTAGTGAATTATAATGCAGGCGGCCTGGTAGCCCAGGGGCCATGGTCTCCCACACCACCCACCAAATTTTATACGGAGAGGGACCTTCATCCATAAAATACTTGTACATCTGTTCCTGCTCTCAATACACATGTACACAAGAGCCATTTCAGGACCTTTGAAGGTCCTCCAGTGGTCCTGAATCTGTAAATTGAAATCAGGCAGAAGGGACACCTAGTCCATTCCCCAGAAGCTGATTCCAGTACCAGATGTAGGAAGTGATTGCAAACTTGTAGGGGCTATTATATTCATACAATCCAGGGTCCATGGCAGTCTTAATCCGGCCCAGAATATATGGCTGTGTTCACACCTGTTTTTGAGAATAAATTGGCTCTAAAAATCTGAATGATCTCTATTATTATTTGTTGTACATTTGATAAGGGGTTCACATACTTTGCATGAAGAGAACCAATTAATTAAAAAGAGTCAAACTAGACTGAACTGTTACCCAGCCTGGGAGGGCTCATAATCTATGCGAGACGCTAGATGAAAACACGATGTGAGGGAGAATAGCATTGGGGTTATTGAAATTCTAAACTGATGGGTTTGCAGGTTACATTTGGATGGTGGGGGGGAGGGGGGGCAGGCTTATGGAAGTAAGAAAGTTCCAGAGTCTGGGGGAAGCACGGGAGAAGTACGGGAGACTTGTGACAACAGTGGATAGTAGGAGAGCGCAACAAAAGATCTTCTGGTATTGGCTGCTTATGTCTAAAATGTATGGAGGGGACTTATGACCCCCAAATGAAAGGATTACATTATATGAGGAGAGAAACAATAAAACATATAAAGCACATACAGGCGGTCCCCTACTTAAAAACACCTGACTTACATACGACCCCTAGTTACAAACGGACCTCTGGATTTTGGTAATTTACTGTACTTTAGTCCTAGGCTACAATAATCAGCTATAACAGGTATCACAGGTGTATGTAATTAAGATTTATTGTTATTCCTGGTTATTATGACATTCCAACATTTTTAAAATCCAATTGTCACAGAGACCAAAAATATTTTGACTGGGGTTACAATGATAAAATATACATACAAACTCAACTTAAGAACAAACCTACAGAACCTATCTTGTATGTAACCCAGGGACTGCCTGTATATATATATATATATAAATAAATATATATTTTTTTTATATATATTACAGTCTAATTTGTTGTCCGTAAAATAATATTAAACCCTGATGAAAATGTCAATTTATCTATCACTTCACAGATACAAAATATTTTGTCGCTCAGTGTTGCAGTTGTCTGGGTAATGTGCCAGCAGCAGTTCTGTTAGTTGTCATACCGTCCTGTTCTCTGAACACCCTTATTTGCTCTCGGCACTACTGCACACGTATCCTGCCATTACAGTATGCACCCTTGTTTCCTCTGATTTGTGAAAACACAAAGTCCTTAACATCCTGTCACACTTCTGTTTTTTATCTCACTGAGGTTCTTTCTGGTAGCAACTATGGGGAAACAAATGGAAACCTTTGTGATGTTCAGAAACCAAGGGAATTATAGAGAAGAGGAAGAGTCCCCCATTCAGGATTCTTCGTAGAAACTGGATGTTTCATGCATTGAATATACAATACGTTCATTTCAGTAAGAGCTGTTCAGTGGTGATGGTACAAGGAATCGAATAACATCCCCCGTTTTATAACTTCATAAAATTTTAATCAGACATGACTTTAAACCAAAACTAAGCAAATTGTTAATCCAAAATGTAATCATCAACCATAAACCGATAACTAATGCTGGTGAGCAGAGGAACCTTACAAAATAATTAGTCATCCTTTTGTGTTCTTTCACCACACTTGGGCTTCATGCACACGACTGGTTGTAGCACACGGCCGGGTGCAGAAGAGGGTGGGGATGAGCACTCCCTAACCCTCCCCTTTCCATAGAAAGCTGATCGGCCGAGGCCGCATTCCAGCACAAGATTTGACATATCCTATCTTTTACAGCACTGTGTGCTCACCGCACCATGACTGGGTGCTATAGACCTCTATGGAGGCTGGTGCAGCCAGATCATGGCCACATACGGTCATGTGCATGTAGCCTTAGCCCCAGCATGGAGAACACTCAGAAAATTGTACTTAATAAAAACCATACAGAATACTATTCCATTATTCTTTGCACATTACCCTACAAAATACCCTGTCTTTTGAGGTTTGCTTATAGTGGTACTATATCACTACTCTTCGTTTGAGGGAGAAGTATGCCTACTTAGTGGTGGGTGGAAGCCAGCTCATGTTCCAGGATCAGTTTCCTTATCTACATGTTAAAGAACAGATGTATGGATGGCAACACCCTCCTCCACCATTGACCAGTCACTTGTCTGCATCACTCAGTTCTTTCTTTGTTATGTATAGTATGGTCTCCTGGTTCTACAATGCTTCTGTCTATCCACATAATTGAGTAGATATTTCCCTGTGGCGTGTCCCCAGTTCTTTTCATTGACATATACAAAACTAAAAAAAAAAAAAAGGGTTTCTTTAATTCATTCATGAAATTTGCACGAGTTACAAAGAAAAGGTGACTCACCTTCTGGATTGTGCCGCACTATTCCAGTCATCTCGTGTATTAGAAAATCAAAGGCTGGAACACACTGGATTCATTTGCAGGAAATTGGTTTACCCTTTGTCAAAGCTTGAACCGTTAATGACGACATTGTTTACTAAAAAACAAGAAGTAGTCATGTGACCATTCCTCCAGAGCTTATGTAACTTGTGTATGTTGGGGGTTGTTGAATACCATGGTGCATATTAGAACAGTGGTGTTTTATTCTAATATTCGGTGGCAGAGATGGGATAACGGGATAATTTTTTCTTATAACTTAAGACCTGTATTCTATGTGATGTTGCCAGTTTGTCAATGTTTTCAGTCGGTGTTACATTCCTTAGGTGGGTTTGCACTCAGGGAAAGATTTATTGTAAAATGAATTTTAAAGTACGTTTTCCTGAAGTCTTTGTAATCATTTTGATTTTACCCCATGCTTAAAGGGGTGTTCCCATTTCAACAAATTAAAGGAAACCTACCACTTAGAAATGGTAGTTCTAACACACAAATACACTTCACCAGCTCAGGATGAGCTGGTGCCGGAGCATATTTTCATTAATTAAAGAAACCCCCGATTGCTTAAGTAAAGTGTTTTATACCTTGTGTTACAACCCACCTTCGGCGCACCATATTACGGCTCGGCGCTGCATGCGCGCGACCATGCTTGTGGCTGATTCGGGAGAGCCGGTGCGCAACTTCACACGGGAAGTTGCACAGGCGCCAGTGTGCCCGAGAGCTCGGTGACGTCACCGGCTCTCCGGCACTTCCGAATCAGCCGCAAGCACAGTATATTGTAAAGTTGTATAACTTTTTATAATACAAACATTAGTTTGCTAAAATCGGAACACCCCTTTAAGTGGTAAGTGACGCAACCATGATCTGTTAAAGAGTAGAGCATGTTCTAGTTTTTCATGGATCAGTCATAGGGGTTAATTTATTGTGGCCTTTTTGGCATAAAAAAGGAACAAACCACAGGTAATCAGCTTTTTCTAAAGCATATAGATCAAGACCAGCATTAATAAGGAAAATACAGATTCCATACAGATGTAACTCGTCCGTCAAAAACATGTGAATAGCCACCATACACTCACCGGCCTCATGGACTCATGGCGGCAACTCAGTGCATTTAGGCTGCTGCGACATTCGGATGGTAGGGTCAGAATTTGGCGTCAACAACATGAAAGCATGGATCCATCCTGCCTTGTATCAACGGTTCAGGCTGGTTGTGGTGGTGTCATGGTGTGGGGAATATTTTCTTGGCACTCTTTGGGCCCCTTGGTACCAATTGAGCATCGTTGCAACGCCACAGCCTACCTGAGTATTGTTGCTGACCATGTCCATCCCTTTATGACCACAATGTACCCAACATCTGATGGCTACTTTCAGCAGGATAATGCGCCATGTCATAAAGCTGGAATCATCTCAGACTGGTTTCTTGAACATGACAATGAGGTCACTGTACTCAAGTGGCCTCCACAGTCACCAGATCTCAATCCAATAGAGCATCTTTGGGATGTGGTGGAACGGGAGATTCGCATCATGGATGTGCAGCCGACAAATCTGCGGCAGCTGTGTGATGCCATCATGTCAATATGGACCAAAATCTCAGAGGAGCTTCCAGCACCTTGTTGAATCTATGCCACGAAGAATTGAGGCAGTTCTGAAGGCAAAAGGGGGTCCAACCCGTTACTAGCATGGTGTACATAATAAAGTGGCCGGTGAGTGTATAACACTTTTGTTTGGAGATGAGATGGAGATTTTGATTTCAACACGACTACCTTTATAGAGTTACATTACAATACTCATTGGGGCAGATTTATCGGAAGTGTCTTAATGTATGACAGGCCTCAGCTAGATGATACAGTTTTATACTGCACTTCTCTGCAGTCCCTCTGACTTTGGACTTTATACATAAGACGACTGCTTCAAACAGCAAGATTTCTATTTATTACATTATTTTTATTCCATTCCCTTATAAAAATGGCTGGACCATTATACAAGTTCCCTCTTGTGTCACCCCCTTCATCCTCATAGACTGTAAGATCAGGGCCTTCAATCCTATTGCTTCATATCACTGTTATTGCTCTCTAATGTCTTATTTTATTTGTATATGTTCCCCAGAAACTGTAGAGCTCTACGGAATATAATGGCGCTATATAAATAAAGATTATTGTTATTATTATTATTATTATTAAAGACCTTCTGGACTCAAGTTGAGATATCAACCTGCTAAATTTAGTTATGTTAGGACTACATCTATAGAGATTTGTGGTACACTGTTACAGATCAGTTCACCATATACTGCAATACTATATTATTACCGTATACCATAGGAGCAAACAGACCAAACTTTTGTTCAAAGTTCAGCCAAACTCCAGGAATCTGAAGTCCTCTCATTACTACTGTCTAATGTTTGCTTTTTCCACTCTCGGCATTCATTTCCTGGCTCCATGTTCTGGCATGTCTCTATACTGACATATATATTTATGTTTTATAAACTCTGTATTCTAGGTTGTCCTAGTCACACATTTTCAATTGTTTCCAAACAGGTCTTACTAGTACACGTTACGTCAGTAGGTGCCGGAGTCTGGCCGGAAACTCTCTAAACTTTTGTAAGTGATGTAGTTTTCTGGCTTTGTACTAATAAAATCAATACAGGCTATCACATTTTTTTAAACTTTTTTTTGCCTCATGAAGATGCTTGCTTTCCGAAAGATATATTAAGTACGGATGCTATTTTTTTATTTTTTTGTTACAATTTCAAAGAAATATTCAATACAATCAGAAAAAAAGGTCCCACCAGTACAAAAAGGGCAAAGAAATGACATGGTGGGTAACCACAGGAAAAACTAAAATAGTTACAGGAAATAGAAGAAAAAAAAATAACAATGCTTAAAGGAGTTTTTCAAATGTAATTATTGATGGCCTAGCCTTAGAATCAGTCATCAATAGTCCTGACATGCTGACACCTTGCCCCAACACCAAATAAACAGTGCACAGAGCCAGAAACAATGGGCTGCTTGTCCCTGTTTCAATGTCACCTCCAAGGAGCAATTGTTGACGGCCTATCCAGAGAGAGGCTATTAGCAGTCATGTTAGCCCATATGCTGTGGGTAGGGGCTAACTTACTGATCGCTGGGGTTCTCAGTGATGGAACCCCCACAGATCACAAGATCATCATACCCCAAGATGAAGAGAGCAGCTGGTTGTGTAGTTTGGGACACGTAGGGGCACAAATCGCAATGCACCCGCTACTTAAATACCTGTGCAAGCATTTTTCCCATTGAAAATAGGGCACAATCTGAAAAAAGTGGGCCGCAAAGCCTTAGTTAATGTGCCCCATAGGGTGTGTTTGCAGTTGGGTTTGTGTAATTACAGTGGCTAATATGTTGAAAGACATGGGCAGTGAGCCCAATTTTGTAGCGTGTGACTACTGCAGTGTTAGATACTGTAGGATGTTCCTTCATTTCAAAACATTTTTACAATGTTAGTTCCTGGCCTACCGCTGCTTTTAAACATATTTTATTATATAGTGATTACTGTACACATATCGCAGGGAATAGCTATGGAAACTATGAATTATGTGACTTGTACACAGCAATATAGTTCAGCCTTATAATAATAATAAGTAGGTGTTCACCGTATAAACTTGAGATCTCCAGGGTGTATATCATGTATGTTACAGTCTTACTCAAGCCACCTACATGTAGAGGGAAAAGAGAAAAAAACACTTTCTAAAAAGTAATAAATAATAAGCAATATTTCCAACTACAAGGAAATATCTGTCTTTTGGCCAAGCATCTCTGTGCTTCTAGTAAGGTTCTTTTATCATGTAAAATTCTTCACATTCTACGTTCTCTTCTCACACCAGTTTCTGTAAGAAAACAAAGCTGCTTTGTTCTCATATTTCTGAAATGTTTTCTGTTAATCTACTGAATTTTACTAATGCATGAGAGATGAATAAGTATCTCATCTTATCTTATTAAGGTTATTATATAAAGTTTATACTTAATTGATATTGATATTTTATTTTATATTATTGTGATTTTATAAAACATAGGAAAATTGTTCCCCTAGACAGAAACCTCCACCACGTGTCATGAGTATATTATTCTCAGTAGTGGATTATATCAAGGGAGGCCCCAAATCACCCATCAGACTTTATACTGAGAAGGACTTTCACCCTCATGCATCTGTTCCTGCTCTCAATACACATGTTCACAAGAGCCATTTTAGGACCTTCAAAGGTCCTTCAAAGGTTCTGAAACTGTAGATTGAAAGCAGACAGGAGGGACACATCCTCCATTCCCCAAGAAGCTGATTCTAGTACCAGATGTAGGAAGTGATTTCCAGACTTGTAGGGGTTATAATATTCATACAGCCCAGGACCCAGTGCAGTCTTAACCCCTTAACGCCAAGGCCCTTTTTCATTTTTTGCGTTTTCATTTTTCAAAAATCTATAACTTTTTAATTTTTTTATTCATAGTGCTGTACGAGGGCTTGTTTTCTGCATAACAAATTACACTTCATAGTGACGGCATTTAATATTTCATGTCGTGTACTGGGAAGAGGGAAAAAATTTCCAAATGCAGTGAAATCTTGCCTCATGGCAGATCGGCCCTGGTTACTGGTACCGTAGAAATGATTGGATGCTTGCAAATGACGTGTTGGGTGGAGCCCCTTTAAGTGTTTTACACTGCACTTTCTGCATATTTCTAGAATAGCCTTCACCCACAGAGCTCTCTTAGGCTGGCGGCACATGTGACATTTTGAACCCGTTTTTGGGCCGTTAAGTTTTTGTCAGTTTTCCCCCAATTATGATAATTGTTAAGTCAAAAACAGGATGGAGCTGCTGCAGCATTAGGCAATCTGCAATGGGAACTACTTCACTAAGGGTGGTGACACACATGGCGTTTTGAACATGTTTTTAAAAAGTCAGTCAAAAAATGGATGCGCTTTCAAAACGCATGCATTTTTTAACAGACTGCTTAAAAACGGGTTCAAAACGCAACACGTGCCACCAACCTTAGTAAATTTCCTATAAAAATAGATCTCTGTGTCCTCCAAGATCCAGTGTCGGCTAAGAGACAAGCCCTTTTTTTATTTCTTTTTGTTTTAGAACTTCTACAGCAAGGAAGTCAAACTCATTTTCACGGGGGCCACATCAGCCTCGCAATTGCCATAAAGTGGCCGAATGTAATTGTATAACCTGAGGCACGTGGTACATTTCAAAACACAATCCTATTTCAATAGGTGATCGCAGGAAGAGTCTGTGCATTATGAAAAGCAACCAAAGAGCAATAGCCACATGGGATGCTGCCTCACAGATGGCATGACCAGTATGTGTCCTCACAGCAGCCACAGTGCCCCTCACCCCCCCCCCCCAGCAGCTACAGTGCCCATCGTCCCCCCCAAGCAACCACAGTGCCCCTCATCCCCCCCAGCAGCTACAGTGCCCCTCATTCCCCCCCAGCAGCCACAGTGCCCCTCATTCCCTCTCCCAGCAGCCATAGTGCCCCTCATTCCTCCCCAACAGCCACGGTGCCGCTCATTTCCCCCCAAAGCAGTCACAGTACCCCTTACCCAAAGCTGCCAAAATCGCCCCCTCAACCTCCCAAGCCGCCACAGTGCCCCCTCACCCCCTCTGAAGCCGACACATGTGATGACGGCACATTACATGTGCCAGCTTTGGAGTCGGCGCGTACAACGGGCGCACACAGGCGCTAAGATGAAGAGGACAACTGCAGCATAGGGGCATGGAGCCAGAGCCGGGCCAAATAACACAAGGCCGCAGGCATCCATGATCTACAAGGAGTTGTTTTTGTAAGAGTTACAACCATGTGACCATCTGCCAAGCACAACAACTTCATACATTCAGCAAGACTACATATGACTTTGATGTGACACAATGTTGTCAAAACAAGTGGAAGATAGAAGATTTTCTTGTCACAATGATACAGTAGTGAAAATTCCCAGATAAAAAAGCAAGATATTTTTTCATTTTTTTTAATAGTGACTATGAAAATAATCCAGAATAAAAAAAGCTTAAAGTGAAAATGTCACCAGATTTTACCCCATTAAACTACTTGCCTCCTCAGGTAGGGGATTAAAAGTCCTATCTAGAATCTGCTCATTTATGTGAATTTTCACCTGTTTACCTATAAATCACCTCTAAAGTCATGTGAAAATGAGAAGAGTTGTATTTGTCTGAGATGAGTCAAGTTTATATGCTACAGAGGGATTGTCACTTTAGACACTCTTACGTTCAATTCTGTAGCACCTACAAACATGCCTTTGGTGTCATATTAAAGATAAGAATCTTATCTTTCAGACTGCATTAGGACTGTGGTTCTCTGATCGACCAGATATACAGGCTACTAAACATCACTGGAAATGCAAGCTGCAAATAAAAATGTAGCCTACATAACCACAAGTTTGCTACAGTCTAAAAGATTAGATTTTGAATTGAAATAACAGGCATGATCCCTACCCCTCATAGACAGTATATACAAGCAGGACCCCTCTCATGTTCAGTATGTACAGGCAGGACCCCCATAGAGAGTTTATGCAAGCAGTGCCCCCCTCCACCTTCATAGGTGGTATATACATGGAGGACTCCTCCTGAATAGTTTACATAGGCAGCACCCTCATAGATAGAGTATATATAGACCGTTCCCTATAGGTAGCAATACAGGTCCCTTGTATAAAAAAAATTAAATAAAACTAATATTTACCTCAACCTCCAGCTCCATTGCTGTAATTAATTCTGTACTACCTTTGATTTGCTGCCCCCCTCAGGAGTTTGCAATCTTCCGCCTGAGGCGGGATGTAAATGGCATTGTGGTAGATGTGACCCTGGACTTTACCAAGCTGATATTGAAGATCCATTCTATGAACATGTTATCAATATTCTCGGATTGTAAAAAGCTGTGTTGCAGCTTAGCAGCATGATCACCATCGAAAAATAATGATAGTGACCTGCTTTATCATTTCTCTGCTGAAGTTGAGGGAATACTTCAAGCTACACGGAACCAGCTCCCAGATCCACATAGACTCATGATCAGACTTCATGCTGTGAGGAAGTTGTTTACGGTTTTGCTAAATGGCATCTTAATATTTTTTTATTTTTATGCCAGAAACTAAAATTCTGGATCTCAAGCAATAAGGAGAGGTTTGTGTCTCGTGGCAGGGCCGATACAGAACATGAAGTTACTAGTACACAATAATGCTGATTGTCCATTTCCCACAAGGACTTTCTAAATACCTTCCTTATCTTGTACCGACTAGGAGTTTCAAAGTGACTTTTTTTCTCAATAGATGCTGAAAAATTCAGGATTATGCTGGTTCTGTTGAGAGAGATAGCGAATCTTTATACAATTGGTGTTGTGACCTTGCTTTTGAAAATCTATCTGGAAAGAGGCATTGAATACTCATTATTTTGTTCATAACATATAATATAAATAAGAGGTTCTGTCACTAACAAATAAAAACAGCAATTTACTTTTTTTTTGTTCAAATTTTACCATGGGGTTTACATATAGTGATACTTTTAAAGCCCAGGTTGTTATTGTGATACTCACGGGGGGGTGGATTATATAAAAAGAAAAAGTATAGGTTCCATCACGTCCCCTGGCTTTCAGCTCCGGAGTAGGCAGGATCGATCGGGCACCTTCTTCTAAGAATCTAAGTGATGTAGTTCTGCCTATGTGCTGTGTAGAAGCAACTGTCAACTCTTTCAGCACAGGATAGATCGCGGTAGCGTGCCCAGGACTGAAGGGCCGGCAGCAAGGAAAGGAAGAAAGAAGGCGGAGAAGAGACTGATGGATCACCAATCAAGAATGGGACAGTGTTGGATAATTCCTAATAAAGGTAAGTTAGAAGAATTTTGACATTCCTGCCCCTCACCAATGCTTAATTTTTATATTAAAGTGGCCAACCCCTTTAATGTTTTGCTAACTAAGAACACAAACTACCAGGTTCCATTAAGTGCATAGTATTAAAAAGTGTTGAACAAAATGCAACCGAGACACAATTATGTTGCCCGGAATTAACAAATACATGTGCAAGCTCAAAAGATGCTTTTTTTATATGCAAAACTGGTCGTAGACACAAAGATACAGGGTCAGCTCCAGGTTTCAGTAGGCCCCTGGGTGACAGAGCCTCAGTGGGCCCCTTTGAAGTGAACTCATGTGGCCGCATTAAAAATTCAGAAACTAAAACAGTCTCCTGTTCCCTAAAATATTCCCTAGTTTATCATCCCAAACAGTCCCCTCATTATTATTTTATATAAGCCCCCCTCACACCCTGTAGATACATTAGATACAGCCCCCCTGTCCCCCATGAATTTCTTATGTACAGCCTTATGTGGCCCCCCACCCCCAGCAGCTCTGGGCCCAGGCACCTGCCCAGGTATGGCTGGCCCTGCAAAAATATATATGCAAAAAAATGTGCTGAAACCCCAAACTCGGCTTATACTCGAGTAAAAAAAATATAGGTTTTTGTGGTAAAATTAGGGGCCTCGGCTTATACTTGGGTCGGCTTATACTCGAGTATATATGGTATATCTGCCCCAATATGTTCCTTACAGTTTTCTAGATCTCTGCGGCCTGTCATTCTATGGAAAGCTTCTATGGTTACTACGAGTGGACAGAAATCTGTCCATGGCCACACAGGTGCACGGTTCGTTATATCAGAGAGAATACCCCTTTAATAATAAGTAAAGTGTAATTGGAAAGTATATTGGAAAATTGTATAACTTTTTATCACAAAAACAATAACAATAATTTGATGAAATGGGAACAACCCTTTAAGTGTAATGTATTCTACTAAATAATATTTCTACTAAATGACAGGAAACCTATAAAACCCTGCCTTAGCCTATATTCACACTGCCGTTGCCCGCCCACCCGTACCGTAGCGGGCAATGGCAGTGCACGGGGAGAGGAAGTAATGGCACACGGCGCCGTACTACGGAGAAAGATAGGACATGTCCTATCTTTTTCCGGGGTACGGTGCCGCACGTGTGCTGCACCGTACCGCTCCCGTAGGGCGCCGTGCGCCCTTTGCCGTCTATGGGGGACATACTGTATATCGGCCGTATATACGTCCCCCATACGGTAGTGTGAATGTAGCCTTAGGCAGAGTCTAATAGGCATATGCTCATGACAGACGTGGGATCCTTTATTTTATTCCAGTCTATCACTATGCACTAAGCACAGCACCCCATTATCATGATGAGGGGAACAAAGATATAACCTCGTCTCTGAATACTTATAGATGGTGGTGGTAAGAACATGAAAATGAATTGATGTGGATACTGGCCAAGCTTTGTGCTACTATTTGTACTAAACTAGCAAGACGACGGCTGTGTTTGCTAGACGACCATCTGTGGGAGCCGGGACCATAGAGTTTCTGTATAGTGTTGGCTGCCGACAAGGGAAGAGCAGGACGTCTGCTACTCTAGTACTAAAAGAACATGGACTTCATCCAATATGTGCTGTTACATAATATATTGATTTAGAAATATTATCACAGTGACAAGTCCTGAAGCATAACCATTTTTCTGATGAAACTGGAGGTTGGCTTTAAGCTATGAGAATCCCGGAACCGGCTCCCGGATCCAGGTAGATTTGTAATTAGTCTTCAGGCAACAATGTTATTGCTTTATGATGTTTACTCCTTTATTAAAAGGAACAATAAATAATTTTCCCAAAGGTTGTATTTTTGTATGTATTAAAGGGGCTTTGTTGGTAATGAAATGTATCCTCGTTCTACAGGATAGGGGCTTTGTCTCATTCCTGGGGGTCTATCGGCTTGAAATTTTGGATGTCTATCTCAGAGTTCCATTCCTGTGCAGCACTCGGATACTTATCCTCATGATAGTTTGGGTCCCAGTGGTTGGAATCCCAGCAATCAGACCCATCACAAAGAATTATTAATAGATGTACGTTGTTAAATTACCTAATATCCTGTCCCCCGCACTAACATGCACACAATATTACAGAAAACATGAAGGGAAATGTCCAACCCCTTTAAGAACTAAAACATTGGACATGTTCAAATCCAACACTTGCCATCCAGGAAGAGTTGAACCCCCCATATACATTACATAGCTTGGTTATCTTGCCAAATTCGGAGAGCTTGGCAGACACTCATGTACTGTATACGGTCCATTTAAATTTACCAAATCAGCGGGGGCATTTGTTATTGGTTTTACGACAGTTTTTTGGCGACCAGGTTTTTTTTGTTGCTGCATCCTGTGCTCAATGGGGCACATTTACTAAGGTTCTTGCACCAGTTTTCTGTCGGACTTTGCACATTCTTTTCAGTGCAAACTGTTTGCACAGGTATTTCAGAAGTTTCCGAGACACATTTGTATTGCATGTGACCCTTTTGTGGCGCGGCTGCACTATTCTTCATGCAATACAAATTTCTGCACTGTAGGGTGCGTCCCGGTGGTCAGTCAGACCGTGCACCACTTTTATCATGCAAAGTCCGACAGAAGTGTGACGCACGCCCCATGTTAAAGGTGCACCAAAAAAAAGTTGCTGCACTCTGTCGGAGCAGACTGCCCCACACTACACAGGGAAACTGCTCATAGTACAGACTGCGCTGTTTTTAAAGCCGGGGCAATATTTATTATATGGCACCACCACAATTTTGCTTCTTTTCTGACACTCACAACTTTTTTAGTCGCTCAATTTGAGCACGGCTCCTCAATGCAAAATTAGACCAACAAAAAGCGAGTCTTCCGACTCCTAAACCGCTTCATGATTGTGGTTTGATATTTCTGACGCTCATTTGTTCATCTTGTGGTGCAAATCACTGCCAAAATCAGGCACCAAAAAAAAACAAAAAAACCTAAATATAACTATTTAACAAGTTAAGAATACAAAAGTAGGCAGCACTCCAGGGCGTACGGTGAAAAAAACTTCTTTTATTCCATGCTAAAAAGATACATCATAGTGCAGCAACGTTTCAGCTCCAAAGAGCCTTTTTCAAGCTGAAAGCTTTCGAGCTTGAAAAAGGCTCTTTGCAGCTGAAACGTTGCTGCACTATGATGTATCTTTTTAGCATGGAATAAAAGAAGTTTTTTTCACCGTACGCCCTGGAGTGCTGCCTACTTTCGTATTCTTATCTTGGAAGGACTTGAGGCCTAGTCCTACAGAGCTTGCACCCACCACAAGCCAATTTTCTCGTGTGCTGTTTGGACTTTCCTAACGTATTTAACAAGTTAACAATCTGTACAATCACATCCAAGTCATATGTCTGACAACAAAGGGCAGATAATGCAGTCTGTTTCCAAGGGCAACCAGTAGAATTATTTTTTCATTATTGCAAATATAAAAACAGTGTAAAATGCAAAACTTGAGTCAGTCTTGGTGCGGTGTACGTGGCAAGTAACAACTTAGTTTCTGGTCACCTGATCACAAGAGAAGTTCTATTTATTTATTTGTTCTTTAAAGAATTTTGGAACCGTTAAAAAAAAATGAAACGGGAACTGGAACAACCCCTTTAAGTGTTAAACTGTTAAATCTTGTTAGCAGCGGAATCACACTTCGCTATCCTCCTTTTATATCTGTGGACCGAGTAGAATAAAATTTCTGTCATTCAGATCTTCAAGTCTCTGATGCTCATGCGGATTTCACACGGCTGCTTTGATGCATTCAGAACAACTTTGCCGATTTCAAGGAATATATTTTTTCCAGGCCTGAGATCAAAGCCCTGCTAACAAGTATGGTAGGTTACAGTGTAAGGAATTCTTCAAAGACCCCGCTCCGGATTGTTTTTGTATCTACAACTTGTTATCACAGGGAAGCCGCTCTCTGCGGTGCTAGAACAACAGCGTTACCCAAGCATTAACCAAAAGTAGACAGCAAATTATCATTATATCTTTAATTCATCCGATGCCCAGGCAGATTCTTGAGATAAGAAGAAAAATCGGCCTGTTTTCAGTGGAGTAGAAGTAGCCAGACGAGAGGCGCCAGCGTATCTTTGTGCCAAAGCAAAACAATGTGGAATATAAAACAACAGCTATGAAAGACCTGATTAAACGCCTTACAGACCCATCCTGAGACAGCGGCCCGAGTGCAGACCTCCGGGATTTCACTGCAGAATGGGACAAGACCTTTGGGGATTTTTATATTTTCTTTGCTTGCCGGAATAATTTTCCTCAAAATGACAGTGGCCCGTCTGAGAAATGTCAAAACACAGACATATTTTCTCAGGCCAGATAAAACAAAACAGACACTCAAGACAAAGCACAAAAAAGTAGCAGACTTTTATACCCTCTCAAATGGGATCCACAGGGACTGACCCTCCAAAGTACCTGATGGTCCTATAACAGGCCAAGGCGTCAACCCAGTATTGGACAAAAGGTCCGGCATAGGGCAACCCATTTCGGGGCTACTTTAGTCTATTTCATAGAGGTTGATGGATGTTAATAATTTTATTTGGTGACTCCAAAAAGCGGAAGAATTGGAATGGTTGTGATCTGTGTGTTAAGGTTATTAAGCCCTTTAGGACGCCACCGGCTTAATGCACGGCTATATCTTTCCAAATATGACATGTGTCACTTTGTCATAGCTCGGAGATAGTGGATCCTCTGGATGATGACGTAAGCCGACACCTGGGACCTGAGTCTAAGTGGTACTTGTTGCGGTGTAGAACCACCAGGTCATTCCACAGGAGCGACTTTGTCCACGTTGGCGGCCAAGGCGAAGTACAGAATTGTAAGGCAAACTCGTGGTTGGGGACAGGCAGCACGGGATCTGAGTAGGGGGCGTAGCGGAAGGTCAGGACAGGCAGCACGGGATCAGGGTCAATAACTTGAAACTACAAGCACCCAGGAGGTGGGGACGCGGGCGCTGGGGAGCCAGGACCGGAGCAGGAACACTGAGGTGAGTGAACCTGGGGGGAACGGGCAGCACAAACAGGGGCACGGGTGCACCTGGGACATGGGTCGCAGGAGCACCCTTGACACACTATATGGTTCTGACTTTTGAACACTTACTAAAGTAATTTTGAGATTGTTTTTTCACAACACGTTATACTTCACATTAGTGGTAAATTTGGTTTTATATGTTAGGGTTTATTTATGAAAATAAACAAAAATTTGGCCATATTCATAATTCTAAATCAGCTCCTTTTCAGACATAGATTTACTATCCAAATAAGTTACACACTTACATTTCCTATATCTCTGCTTTTTTATTCTTTTTAAGATGTCTTTTCATTTTATGATGTTACATGGCTTACAAATTGTACATCGGTTTTCCAGATTTTCAAGGATATTTTCGAATTCACTTTTTTGGGTATAATTTTTGTTTATAATGAGCCATGAAATATATTTGGGCAGATGTATTATCGTATCTGCGCCAAAAAAATTAAGTGATTTTAAGTTTTTTTGGACGCAGAATTGTTGCAGATCATTTATAATGAGTTTGCACCAGAAAGAACAGATGTTTCCAACTCCTCCAGGTTATTTTGGCGCAAGTGGGCGTGGCCTAACTTTTCCACAGTATCCGTCACATTTATGTGTATTTTGTCGGCATTTTTTGGCACACAATAGACCAGGAGAAAAATGGTCAAAGAGCAAAATTAAGACGCAGTCCAGGTAATATTTTGGTGCACATCTCATTGATGTCAGCCTTTTTAATGCGCATGACTGATTAGTTCCGTCTACCCATTAATTACTAACAGCTGTGTGCTACTATAAAACATCGGGCTGTGCTTATCGGAGACTGCTCTCGGGCTTGCGTCAGAATTCGTAAATCCCCCCCCATTATGTTACAAGACCCCCATGATTAACCCGATTTTCAAATCTGCACCCCTCAAACTATTAAAAACTGCTTTTCTGACCCTGCTTGGTGACCCTTTAAGAGCTTTGTAATAATTGACACAAAATGGAGATGAAATTTAGAACGGTCTATTTTTGTCTGTAATTCATTCCTCTAAAATTTACACATTCACAAAAGATAAAAAGAGAAAACCCAGCTTAAAATTTGTTATGCAATTTCTCCCGAGTACAGACATCCCCCCCACATGTGGACTTACTTGTTGCAAAAATGATGGACTTTTGTGAGCTATAAAATATTGGTTTGCTGTTATTATGGCCATGTGAGGGTCTATTTTTTGCGTGAAGAGATGCATTTTTCAATGATGTTATTTGGGGTTGCTATTACGTATTGCACCAATGATTTAATATAGACTTATCAGTAGGAGCTAGTAAGCTTGTGAAAATTGGAATGGGGACTCAACTACAACATGACAATTTACAGAGCATGTTTCAAAAAGTTTTAGACAGGGCACACTGTCATGTCACAACAATAGATGTAATTAGAGATGGGCGAATTTGCTGAAATTCGGTTTAATCACCGAATTTGAAAAAAAAAAAAATAGTTCGACCTGAATCGAATCATGATGAATCACATTTTTAAAAAAAATGGTATTTCCTGGGTGCAGAGAGCCTGTAGGGAGTTGTAGAACGTTGTGCCATGCTCAAATATGCATAGGGAGCGTGTTTTGGTCTTCAAACAATACTGTGTTTTAGTATGACACGCACATGACAGCCGCGACTCTTAGAATCGCTTCACTCTTCACTTCCATGTGCACTTACAAAGGCCAACTTCCCCAAATAAGCCAAGCGGGAACGCAGCCTGACAAGGTAACTTCTGTGCCAGCTCGAAAGGACCGAGCTGAGGGCCAAGATCCTACTATAACATCTAAGAGTGCACTCTTTTTACACTGACATCAGATGATTCCATAGATTACGACAGAACCTGTCGTGTTAAACGCGGATACATGTAGAACCCCCCCAAAAGAGTGCAGAGGATGTCGGTAGTAATTCTGCATTGACGTCACAATCATTTTGCCCTTCATTTCATCCATCAGTGTCCGCTTTCAAACGGTCAATAATCCATCAGTATTGCTAAAGCCAAAAACAAACAGAAGTTGATCCAGAACAGAGATGACCAGAAAATACGATATTTGCATGTCCTCTGTGTTCTGTATCCACTCCTGCTTTTGGATATCAATCCTGAAGCTTTTCATTCCTTCCTACAGATGAAATGAAGGGGAAAATCAAACATAGTGGCAACGTCATAGAGTGATGGAGGGTGAAATCAGCATTATGGAAATCACAGGGTGTTCCAGGGAGACAGCGGTCAGTTGGCAGCAGCATGTGTAGGATCTAGAGTGACACAATGACAAATTATCGAGGTGGCGGATAGGTGGTAGGCCGCAGAATGACAGAGTGCAGAGGTGGCGGCAGCAGCAGGAGCCCACAGAGTGTCACAATGACAAAGTTCAGGATAATACACACAGTGATGTCACAGTGCATGGATAATACATGTAGTGATGTCACAGTGCAGGGATAATACATGCAGTGATGTCACAGTACAGGGATAATACACACAGTGATGTCTCAGTGCAGGGAAAATACATACAGTGATGTCACAGTACAGGGATAATACAGTGATGTCACAGTACAGGGATAATGCAGTGATGTCACAGTACAGGGATAATACACAGTGATGTCACAGTACAGTGTAATACATGCAGTGATGTCACAGTACAGGGATAATACATGCAGTGATGTCACAGTACATGGATAGTACGTGCAGAGATGTCACAGTACAGGGATCATAAACACAGCAATGTCACAGTACAGGGATAATACACACAGTGATGTCACAGTGCAGAGATAATACACACAGTGATGTTACAGTACAGAGATAATACACACAGTGATGTCAAAGTTCAAGGATAATACACATAAAGTATAAACTCAATATAGACATGATATGAAGGTGTAATAGTTGGGACAAGATTTATAAATGTGAAAAAATATGGTAATTGAGGGAAATGAACTATAAAACTGATAACTCAGTTTCAAATAAGTAACGGGAAGCATCTGCAAAGTTTCTTTGTATCAATTCTAAATTCTAACTACCATATAAAATGCCCCAGAAAGGTGAACTACACTATAAAATCACTCATTATACCTTTGAAATCCCTGTAGAACATCCCTTTACAACTATCAGAACTCCTTTTTCACAGCCAACGTGTTCATCGGAAACATTCCCCGCACAGCTGCAGCGGACGTGTGTCTGGAATTTTAATGTCCATCTTGTTTCCAGGGAGTGAACGTGCATCACAGGAGGAAACCCAATGATTCAGGAAGTAATTTTACATCACTGGCCCTGAGATAGGGAAAATTTAAAAAAAAGTTATAAAATAAAACATGGTCCGGTATTTGCCACAATGTGTCATGCAATATTTCATATTTTAAACTTATGAGTTCAACTTTTAAAGGGGTTGGACACTTTTCAATAAATCCCTTCCATTAGAAATGTCTCTTCATGAATATGTACCTGCGTCTTTGTCTCCTTTGAGAGCTTCAGCCTTTCCCTGCCCTCTGTATACACACCAAGCTGCCATCTCTGTCTTTCTTCCAGGTCTTCCATGTGAAGTCACAATCTGTCTCTGGTTTCTCACAGTCTGTCTTTACTGAAAGGGAGCAGGATAAGTCATAATTCTTCTGCTACGGCTCCTTCTAATCAGCAGAGCTCAAAGATGTAAACAAAGAAGCATGGGGAGTCTGCACACAGTACAAAAGTAAGTGGCAGGACTGCTGAATCACTTGATGAACATTTAGGAATAATCTACAAGGCAATAAAGGCACGTGAGCTACTTGTAATAATAATTATAATAATCTTTATTTATATAACGCCATCAAATTCCATAGCGCTTTACAGAAATGTAATCGAGTGACCAACCCTTGAAGAATACACAGTAGGAAATTCTCAATTCAGTTACATTATATGTATTCCCTCCTTATTTTTATTAAAGGGAACCTGTCATTAGAGACCCTATTTTAGCCTTCCCCATGCCCCCACAGACAATAACTTATCCCCAAACAGTTTTTATTGAAATTCTGTCACTTGTGGATCAAATAATAACTTATATTAAACTTTACCTGGCTCCCTGCCAGCTGTGTTCCCATTGTGTGTTCATCACACAACCCCCGACCCTCCTGTGTATAAAGTTCCTCTTCCTTCACTTATAAGTGAAGTAAAAAGAACATTTTACACAGGAGGGTTGGGGGCTGAGCTCTGTGATGAACAAACCCAGGGGACACAGCTGGCAGGGAGCCAGGGAAAGTTCAAAATAGGTTATTATTTGATCCACAAATGACCGAATTTTGATGAAAATATTTTGCAGATATGCTATCAATTGTCTGTGGGGCATGGGGAAGGCTAAAATAGGGTCTAAAATAGTGACAGGTTCCCTTTAAATGTGGCCCTAGATGACTACATTTGCATAGCAAATAACACAAGTTGTTCCATTCATCATACTCCTAAACAAATACAGACCCCCGGTCTGACTAAATACATTCAGTAGCAGTAATTTTGTTAGTTGTAAAACAACTAGTCATCATTAGTGAATAAACAATGCAACAAGCTTTACCTTTTAATCTAAACCTATAGACACAAGGCTCTGTAAACTGTCCAATAAAACACTTTAATAACATTACCAAATAACATAGAAAAAAATGTGCAAATTATTTTTATTATATGTTATAATATACCATTATATATTTCAACATTGGAAAACAATTGTATAATAATAAAAAATAAACCATAAAAGCTGTTGTGGGGTACACATATTGCAGAAAAACATTGTAGAAGGATATGTCTATCCCATATAAATCCAACAGTTTGCAATCTGTCCCAAAATACTGACCATACAAAAAAAAATGCAAAAAAAGCAAAGTTACATAAAAGCTGCAAAAAGATACCCACAACAGCACCTGATCCCGATGTATGTTATATCTAAAGCTTCAGTTAAGCTTACATTGACCTTCTGGTAATATACAGTATCTGGGAGGGAGCGTAACATGTGCCAGTCATTTGGCAATAGTAATTGGCACACCATGACACACTGAGATTGTACACCTCCCTTGTTTTGGGAAGGAGTAATGAGACCTGTTACTAAACTGCATCAAAATGTCCGTACATACTTAACAACTGCTGTAAATGACAGACAATAACTGGGAAACATTCCCTACACTGAAGAATACGAAAGTGAACATACAGAGCAAAGTCAGCTAGCCAAGTCAATCGGGTAAAATTAAAACAGAGAATAGTCAAAGTCCAAGCAGAGGTCACAACAAGGTGACTGCACAGTACAAAATCAGGGATAGTCAGGAAACTAGAGTTCAGATCAAGCTACATGCACACACAGGAAAGTATTACCAATAACTGGCAACGATCCTTCGGACTGAAGAAGGTGTTATCTCTGGTTCAGGAGACATGGGTAAGAAAACGCTACTCATTGTTAGCCTTAGCACTGCCCCGCATCCATATGAGATAGAAGTTGGCTGAACTTTTGTTCAACTAACATGTCCCTCAACTATATCATGCAGGTTCAACTTGTGCTAACATGCATGTGGAATTAATGGATCGACAAGTTAAATTCCAGCTTACCTGGAGCCGAACTTTATAAAATCTGCCAGGAGATGAATCGAGAGGAAGTCGGGAGGCACCATACGATAGATGAACCAAAATCAGGTTCAAAAATATGTGGGGGGATTAATATTACTGTTACTGGCAATGAGACATGATATGAAACAGACCTGGAACTGCAAAAACATGGAGTTACTCAAATTAAATGGATTTTCCGAAACCAATTGCGGTTGCATGTTTTCACCTAAGGCCTTTACCGTAAGTGGGGCAATGCAACCCCTCTCAATAAATTCCATTTACTTTTACTAATGCTAGTAGACATGAGTGCCCCCTATAAGTCATATGAACCCCATTAGTCACAGCAGTGCAACTAACACAAGTCAGAACAGAAACTTATCTTCACGTTATGGCCTCACTATTCTTGTATTAATCATGACCCAGTTTAACGCTTAGTACATTGCGCTTATTACGAGTTACTCTGTAACTTTCTTATCTATTATTTTAGAGAAGTAGGACGCGCATGCAGGACAGTACAAGCAGAGCCAGATAACTGCTGATGGCAAAGATTGCTAAGATGTTCTGACTTAATACATGGAAACAGCAGCATTAATAATTTAGAGCTCATCTCAGACTCATCGGGTAGTGAAATTGTTCAGGAAATGGCTGAAGGAGAGAATAGACGAGACTCTAAGACCAGAGGACTCGGCCTTGAAAATAACTTCCATGTTCCCAAAATTTGAGGGCAAGTTAGAAATTTCCATTAAAGAACCAGCTGTCTCCTGTGAGGTTTGGAAACCCTTGGGAGCTCAGATTTTTATTTTTGATGATGATGGTGTCTTTATTTTATTTTCTCCCAAAAATATAAAGCCAAAAAATTGTATATATTATATTTTATCTACATATTAGTGAGGTTTTCATTTCTTAAGATTAAGTTTATTTAGATGTAGTAACAGGTAAAACTTCTGAGATTTGGTCGCTGTTTCTTTTTTGCCTGAATAATTTAGATCTGAATGGAGCTGTACTCCTACCACCCCATAAAGAAGAGTATTCTGACTGTATATGACTACGTCCTAGTAGTCATTGGTTCTCTGCAACCCAAAACCTGCTTAATTATTGCAAAGTGTCAACATGGAAAGCAGCTACCATATATAATTGAGTATAAAGTATAAACTAAGTATATAAGCACAACTTTTGAGCATAAAAATCCCCACTCAACCTACACTTGAGTATTTATATAAAATAAGTTTTATTAGTGAGGGAGTCTGTTGGTGCATTTCATTAGAGAGGGGAGGCTGCTGGGCGTTTCATTAATGGGGGAGGCTGTTGGTGCATTTCATCAGTGAGGGAGTCTGCTGGGCGTTTCATTATTGAGGAAAGGTTGCTAGGCGTTTTATTAGTGTGGAGAGGCTGCTTGGCTTTTCATAACTGGGGAAGGCTGTTGGTGCATTTCATTAGTGAGGGGAGGTTGCTGGGCATTTGATTACTGGGGGAGGCTGTTGGTGCGTTTCATTAGTGAGAGGAGACTGTTGGGCATTTCATTAGCGAAGGGAGGCTGTTGGTGCTTTTCATTAGTGGAGAGGCGGCAGGGTGTTTCCCTAGTGAGAGGAAGCTGTTGATGCATTTCATCAGTGAGGGGAGGCTGCTGGGTGTTTCATTAGTGAGGGGAGGCTGCTGGGCATTTGATTACTGGGGGAGGCTGTTGGTGCTTTTCGTTAGTGAGGGAGGCTGCTGGCCGTTTCATTAGTGAGGGGAGACTGTTGGTGCATTTCCTTAGTGAGGGAGACTGCTGGGCGTATCATTAATCGGGAGGCTGCTGGGAATTTCATTAGTGAGGAGAGGCTTCTGGGCGTTTCATTAGTGAGAGGAGACTGATGGGCGTATCATTAATCGGGAGGCTGCTGGGCATTTCATTAGGGAAGGGAGGCTGTTGGTGCATTTCATTAGTGGAGAGGCGGCAGGGTGTTTCTCTAGTGAGATGAAGCTGTTGATGCGTTTCATCAGTGAGGGGAGGCTGCTGGGCGTTTCATTAGTGAGGGGAGGTTGTTGGTGCATTTTGTTAATGGCAAAGGCTGTGACCACTGCATTTCCCACCCATTTGAGTCAATAAGTGTTTACAGTTTTTTTGTGGTAAAATTTGGTGCCTCAGCTAATATTCGGGTCGGCTTATACCTTATACTTGAGTGTATATGCTATGGTACATGCTAAATTATTGTTTCATGTTGATCCACAGCTTTCAACAATATCGGCAGGGGGAGGACACCAATATATCATTGAAAGATGGAGGGGGAATCCAAAGTATGATTGGAGCTTCCCTTGGGGACCCAGAACAAGAGCTCCAATGATAATCGGACCCCCTGTGCACCATCTCACTCTTCCTGCAATCCCAGACAGCACAGGAGGAAACATTGAGTCCTTTCTGGTGAACTCTGTGCTGGGATGAAGGCCTAGGTGCCCACAGAGAGGGCCCTGGTACCCATGCCAAGCATGATAAACAAGGCAGGAGGTGTTTGGCTACGTAACTGTAGTAGTAGTCACAGCAATACAGCGTGGAAGACATTAAACAGGCAGGAGACATCTGGTTGTATCTGGCTAGTAGTAGCCGACTCTGTTCTCTTTAACCTCTATGGAAACAAACACTGAACGAGCCAAAATTAGTATAGAGGGATAAAGTTTACACAACACAATCCTAAAGACGACCCACAACCTGTCTCCTAGACGTTGGGCAAACTAACTAGTTTTGTCTCGATTATAACCTATAAACTACGGACTAGACAGATTTATCAGAGGCGCTGAATGAAGGAACGCCACTATCCCAGCAGCCCAAATCACACTGCAGGCATCCTGAATAGAATTATTTTTGTGTACGTCAATGTTCATACAAAGTAGGAAGCTCATCCTGAGACATATGCCGGATACTGTAACCTATAATTTGGCACAGGTTTTGGAAAGGATGAGGGTTGTGAAATATTTTATACCCGGAGAGGATGTTTCCTATCTACCTCCCGTCTTTATGGTGTATACTAAAGGGTGCAGAACAAGCGGTTGTGTGACTGGTCGCAGGTGTTTGGAGGGGGGATGGAGATATCTTGAAGCTGTGATCCCTTCTTGGAAGAGAATCCTTGATACAAACCTTACCGTTCTTACAACAGGGAGGATTGTGACAGTATGACTCCACAGTAACCTCCTGAATATATGCATGCTGGGAGTTAAAGTTTCATAATAGCTACAGAGGCAAAGATTGAAGACACTTGGTGTAAGACAGGATGTTTTTTTTTTTAATCAAGCCCCCCACCACCAACATAAAAATACAAACTATACAGAGGTTAATATAATCCTAATATAATAATATCCATATCATACAGAGAAGAGTGAAGTGCACTGTCACTAAGTGCTGCAGATGAGCTGCAGTCCTCCAGAGGCCCAGAGATTGATCAGGCTTGGCACGAGCGCCCGAGATCCTTCCTGGTAAGCACAGGGCCAGTCCTCTCTGTGCCAGGTTGATGCCTTCTGTTTTATTCATATTGTGATCTCCCCCTCTGAAGGAAAAGGAATTTATAAGTGGCTCCAGGCTGGAGAGCTGATGAGGCGTATTCCATGCTCAGTTATAAGGATGGTATAAATTCATGTCCTTTACAGCAGTGGTCCCCAACCTTTTTTTTGCCCAGGGACCGGCAGTGATAATACATTTTCTCCAGCTTAGCCTAGCTTAGCTTATATTGTTCCACTTTCTAAAGAAGTGTCTCACCGCTTATATTGTCCTCTTTTCTGTTTGCTGCTGCCCCTGATTCCATTGTTCCCTTTCCTGTAGCTTGCCCCTCTCCAAAGTCCCCATTTACGTGGCTGTCCCACCCCCTGCGTCCAATGTCCCCTTTCCTGCAGCTGCTCTCCTCTCTCAATGTCCCCTTTCCTACAGCATTCAGCCCCTCTCTCAAAAAAAAAATTCCAATACTCACCTTTCCCTGAAGTTGTCTTCTATACTCTCACTTCTCTTCCGCGTTAATGCCTGGCTCTATTGTTGCGAATCATGATGTGATGACATCACCATGTGTGCTGTCTATAGAGCCGTGTATTAACGCAGAAAAAAAGTGAAGGGAGAGATGGCAACTCCAGGGGAAGGCGAGTATTGGTCTTGGGTGGTTGCGGAACACTGCTTTACAGTGATTCTCTATGCCAAAAGGTAATAAAACATAAGTGCAGAATGCTGTGGGGGAATTGCAAGTCACACTCCCAACATGGTGAAGGCGTGAGTGTCCTTACAACAGAGGGTTTTGATTAACTTCATCACATCTGCAGGCATAGGACATCACTAGTCTCACTGGTTTGTTGGGATTTTGGTCCACTCTTCTTCCAGTCTCTTCCACAGTTCGGTGTTGGTTTCTTGGACAACTTCATCACCAGGGTTTTTCCATAAGTTTTCTATTGGATTTATATCAGGTCTCTGGTGCTTTCGTCATTTTGTTGTTTCACCGTTTGCCGTTTCAAGGAACTGCTTTAACAGTTTTGCTGATCGACATGGGGCCTTGTCCAGCATAAAAATTGCTGGCTGATTGAGGGATGAATGCAAGGAAAGAACTACTTGTATTCACTCTGCCATGTAGCTGTATGAGAGGTCTAACTCCTTCTGCAGAAAACATTCCCCAAACCATAACACTTCCTCCACCACCTTGCACTGACTTCATTACACACTACCGGTACAAGTTTTTCGCCAGTTGTTCGCCAGAACATAATGTTTCCATTCAGATACAAATAAATTGAACTTGATTTAATCACCAATATCAACTGTGGCTTGCTTCTCCTCTGTTAACAACATGCTCCTTAGCAAAGGTGATTCTAGTCTTGTGATTCTTTCTGCTAATAGTCAATGCAGTTTGGGCTTTCAGTCCAAATGCTCTTAAAATGTTGCTACTCATTTTTCCCCAGTGTTGAAACATGGAGATTGTCTGCATTGTTCTGTCCTCTCTTGCATTTGTCTTTTGAGAGCGACCAGCCTTTATGGAGAACTTAAATGAGTTTGTAACATTGTAAAAATCCAATACAGACAGTCCCCGGGTTACATACAAGATAGGGTCCGGAGGTTTGTTCTTAAGTTGAATTTGTATGTAAGTCGAAACTGTATATTTTATAATTGTAGATCCAGACAAAAAAAAAATTGGCCCCAGTGACAATTGTAGTTTAAACATTTTTTGCTGTAATGGGACCAAGGATTATCAATAAAGCTTCATTACAGACACCTCACAGCTGATCATTGCAGTCTGGGACTATAGTAAAGCATCCAGAGACTTCACCAGAGGTCAGAGGGGTCTGTCTGTAAGTCAGATGTCCTTAAGTAGGGGACCGCCTGTATTCAAGAAATCACAGACTTGAAATGACAAACTTCTCTTGCTATGGCTGATAGGGTCACCCTCTTAGCCTTCATGTGGATAACCTGCTGCTGGGGAGGTTTCAGTCACTTAAGAACAGCACAGCACTTTTGCAAAGTCAATGGAAACTGTAAAGTTAGGGCAGTTTCACAAGTGCCAAGTCCAGGGGCATGGACCAACATCATCATACTTGATAGCAATCTATGGGTGTAAGGAGTTCCTGATTTATTTTTTTTACTAAACAGCATCGCCAAGACTTTAAGGGAACAGATTTCTGATTTTTCATCAGATATTGACCTAATTAACCATTACGTTGTAAAGCAGATTAACATCTTCCACATTAAAGAAACACCTTGTTTCTTTAATGACCCAGTGTGGTGGCATCATTTAGAAAATCAACTTTGGAGTGAGATGTAAATTGGTTGTATAAAGTCATGGAGGCACAGAGCGCAGCATTGAAGTCAAGCTTTCCTCACCTCCGAATGAAGGAGATCTTAGTGATTGTTAGTGAGGTGTCTGGATGCAGGACCATCTATTATAGTGAAGTCAGGAGAGCTTGACTTCAGTGTTAAACTCTCCGCCTCCTCAACTTTATATAATCAAATTACATGTCACTTCAAAAGTTGTTTTTCTGGATGATGCCACCACACTGGGTCATGAAATAGACAAACCTGGAAGCGCAAGGACCCAATCAGTGGATGTTAAAGAAATCCTTGATCCATCACGGATGAGTGTAATACAGTTGCATTCCCTTTCTAGGCTTTTATGGCACCCGCTGAGCATATTCGTCACTGTGAAGCAGGATGAAGAGATGTAGCTTGCTGCATCCCGTGTTTCTGCTGGATGCTACATATACTGACCAGCACATGTCCATGTATACGTTCAGCGTATACCCCGGTAGCTCTCCTGGCGTATATACACTGAATGTATGCATAAAACAAGGTGTGAATGCAGCCTAACAGGATGGAATAGGCTTGGCTTTGACTAGGACTATGTCCTTCCATCAATACCCTGCTACACATCATCACAGTAGGGTCTTTCCAATTTTTTTACATAGAAAATCCTTTATAGTATAAGCAGATATTGCAGTCAACAAAAACCAGGAAGGGCATGCAGTTGCCGACAGTCCATTGATGCTGCCATCTCAGGCCTTGTTCGTGGGTGGCGTTTGAACGGTGTTTTGAAATGCAATTCAAACACAACGGGGAATAGGCTTGGCACCTATACAAACAGTCCCTGGACAAGTTTTATTATTAAAGGGGTATTCCGGAAATGTCAACAACAAAACCCCATAATGCTATAAATAAACGAATTAAAAAAAAAAAAAAAAAAAAAGGTTAATAAAAAAATTGAGCTTAAATAGTTTGCTTTTATGATTCACAAAATGTTATGGGCTTTCTAAAGTAGGCAGAGTGATTTCCAAGATGGCGGCCACTGGAAACTACAACTCCCATGATCCCAGTTCTCAGCTCCATCCTCTCATGCACTGCTTCCAGTGATTATGTAACAGACTGTCCTGCTCTGTTACCATAGTAATGATGTGTAACCACCATCACTGCACATGACCTCACTGAGATGATGTCTCACCACAACACTGGCCATACTGGATGCACTGCAACCAACCGACTACAGCCAAACATAGTGATGATAACATGACCTGCCCAGGCCGGTGCAGGACATGTGATGTGGACATGTGACCAGCGGCCATCTTCTGTCCTGTGTCTACTCCACAGGGACAAAGTCACAGACGGATTAAAGGGCCACGTGTATAGTGTATGTCCACAGCATTTTTCTGTTATGGGGAGCTAAATTTTAACTAATTACATATTATTTTAGATTTGAATGATCTATTTGAATAAAAATTATACTGGAGTACCCCTTTAAGCGGAATTTGTATCCAAGACAGAGCTGGTATATTTTGGAAGTGTAACAATAATTTTTTTGCTTCCTGTGACAATTGGATTTTAAAAATTGACAAATGATTAACAATAAAGCTCCATTGCAGACACCTTACAGTTGATCATTGCAGTAGTAAGTACAGTAACTAACCTGCATCCAGAGAGGTCACAGCGGTGCAGACTATTCCGTTTGTAACTGGGGGTCGTTTGTAAGTCGAGGACTGAAAATATGTGTTCCAGATGATAAACAAAACAGACAGCTCCATTCTGTGTGTAGTGGTCATAGCAGGTTACTGCAGACCAGCTTTTATTCTTTGAATGGAAACGATCCTGTAGTGACTTGGTTCAGCCACTACAAGGAGAATGGAGCCGTCTGCTTCCTGTACCATTTTGTTATCAGAAAAGCTGATCTTTGAGGTTGCTGGGTTCCACCAATCTGATATTTATGACCTCTTCTTTGGACAAGTCATTAACCCCTTAAGGACCAGGCCCTTTTTCGTTTTTGCGTCTTTATTTTTCACACCCCACCTTCAAAAATCCATAACTTTTTTATTTTTCCATGTAGAGAGCTGTGTCATGGCTTGTTTTCTGCGTAACAAATTGCACTTCATAGTGATGGCATTTAATTGTCTATGCCATATACTGGGAAGCGGGAAAAAAATTCTGAATGCAGTGAAAATGGTGAAAAAACGCATTTGCACCGTTTTCTTGTGGGCGTGGATTTTACGTCTTTCACTGTGCGCTCCAAATGACAGGTCTAATTTCTTCATTGGGTCAATACGATCACATGGATACCAAATTTGTACAGGTTTTATAATGTTTTCATACATTTACAAAAATTAAAACCTCCTGTACAAAAAAAAAATTCTTCATTTTGCCGTTTTCTTGCGCTAATAACTTTTTCATACTTTGGTGTATGGAGCTGTGGGTGGTGTCATTTTTTGCGACTTTTGATGACATTTTCAATGCTTTTATTTTTAGAATTGTACGACCTTTTGATCACTTTTTATTGAATTTTTTATATTTTTCAAAATGGCAAAAAAATGCCATTTACGACTTTGGGCTCTATTTTCCGTTACGGGGTTAAACGCAGTAAAAAAAACATTCTTATATTTTGATAGATCAGGCATTTTCTGACGCGGCGATACCTAATGTGTTTATGATTTTTACTGTTTATTTATATTTATATCAGTTCTAGGGAAAGGGGGGGCGATTTGAATTTTTAGGTTTTTTTAATATAATTTTTTATTTTTTATTATTAAAATTTTTTACTATTTTTCAGACTCCCTAGGGTACTTTAACCCTAGGTTGTCTGATTGATCCTACCATATACTGCCATACTACAGTATGGCAGTATATGGGGATTTTGCACACCATCTATTACAATGTGCAGATCGCACATTGTAATAGATGGTCTAAAACATGATAGCCTCGGATCATTGTGTGATCCGAGGCTGTCATGGCAACGGATCGCCGCTCCCCGATGACGTCACGGGGAGCGGCGATCGGAGCCAAGATGGCGGTGCCCACGGCGATGAAAGGGTTAACACCCGCGATCTGTACAAGCACCGATCGCGGGTGTTAGCGACGGGTGCTTGCTTCATTGTGAAGCAAGCACCCGGCGTGTATGAAGAGGGCTCAGCCCGTGAACCCTCTTCATACTACCCCATGCGCAATAAAACGTACAGGTACGTCTTATTGTGCTATGGGGTTAATATTATATTTTTTTCAGGAAAAAACAGCTTGAAGAAAAATAATTAAATCAACACTACTGATAAACAAACTTATTACCAAATAAAAAATTAAATAGAAAATAAAATGAAGCTTTATTTATAAGCACAACGACGTACAATGCTTCATTACTGGTGTCAGGTCAACAAGGCCCTGGTGCTATAGGGAGACCATGTTGAAAACAAATGTCCCACACACATCATCACGGCATCGGTGTATAAAGTATAAACGGATCTCTAAAAATCTGTGCATCCAGAGGATGTCAAGTCTCTTAGTGAAACGGTCTGCCCTTGCCGGGTTTACTCCTCAGGTGTCCAGCAGAGCGGCGCAGTTTCTTCCTCTCTTCTCTGTGCTGTTTCTCAGCCTCTTGTCGCTTCCTCTGTTGTTCAGACTATGGAAAAAAAAAAAAAACAGGGGAAAAAAGGTGATTAAAATTAAATTTTATAAAAAGAGAAAATTTACAATGAGAAGGAACCATCAAAACTATGGAATGGAGAAAAAGACTTTTATTTTTGCACATTTCTTCAAAAGTTTATGACTGGTTACGAAAGGGCAAAAACTCCCCAAGTCAATAGTGGTTGCCCAAAGCAACTAGTCAGTTCTCTACCGCTAGCAAAATGACCACACACCTGAATGTATGTATGTATGTATGTATACAATATTGTGTTACAGATACATGGGAATTACTATACATCTCCCCATAATCCGCTCTCATGGATTAGAGACCTTCCTCATCAGGTATGGAGACGTCTGGGGAGTGTTTAGTCGGGGGTCAGCTATAGCAGTTTCCTTATATACTCCACGCCATGTTTGGTGGTGATCTTATGTCGGTAGCGGACAGGAGCAGCTGTCACTGTTGTCATAGACACCCTGCAAACAAAACCCAACTGGAAACACTTATCCTAAATCTCATCATTTCCCTCCTTACAATGACATATTCAGCCCTAAGACAAAGAATATCCGTCACCGAGAGCAGAAGTAAGAGGTCACAGGGTTTTGGTGACTGGGGGTGTATATAGAGAGTGGATTGACAATGAATCGCTCTTTTTCCATGGTGTACCCGTCTGCTCCAGAGATATTGGATAAAGCCCACGACAATGTGTTATGTTCGAAATTGGCAACCAATATCGCCCTTTAAATTGCAAAGAGTGAAATCGGTGGCGAGACTGAATGGGTTTTATCAATCCTTTTACGCCATGTGTGGATAGGAACATAACAACCCTACTTATTTGCTGAGTACATAAACTATGGTAGAGACTCGCTCTCCATGATCTATCTTCCCCCTATCTCACAGGTGTCAAATACAAGGCTCACAGGCCAAATCCAGCACATTTCCCAGCCCCTACATGATTCTCTAGTCAGGAGACTGGACTGTAACTATTGGCTGCTGCTGTGTGGGGGGGCACTGTAACTATTGGCTGCTGCTGTGTGGGGGGGGGCCTGTAACTATTGGCTGCTGCTGTGTGGGGGGGCCACTGTAACTATTGGCTGCTGCTGTGTGGGGGGGGGGCTGTAACTATTGGCTGCTGCTGTGTGGGGGGGCCCTGTAACTATTGGCTGCTGCTGTGTGGGGGGGCCACTGTAACTATTGGCTGCTGCTGTGTGGGGGGCCACTGTAACTATTGGCTGCTGCTGTGTGGGGGGGCCACTGTAACTATTGGCTACTGCTGTGTGTGGGGGGCACTGTAACTATTGGCTGCTGCTGTGTGTGGGGGGGCACTGTAACTATTGGCTGCTGCTGTGTGGGGCACTGTAACTATTGGCTGCTGCTGTGTGGGCACTGTAACTATTGGCTGCTGTGTGGGGGCACTGTAACTATTGGCTGCTGCTATGTGAGGGACTGTGACTATTGGCTACAGTAGGGGCACACATTGGCAATGGCGGTATCTCAGGTTATCGAACAACATGTTTAGCTTTGTGGTTGCCCTCAAAGGGCTGATCGTAGTGTTAATAATGTAAAGATGTAACTAATAAAACAGCTCACTTAAAAAGAACATCTACCACCAGATTATCGGCGGTAGACTGTCCTATAATAAATGCTCGTTACCCCCAGGGGATGATGCAACCGTTTCAAACTTAATCCAGAGTGTCCATAGTCCTGATAAAACAATGTTTTACAAATATCACAACACCTGAGCACCTCATTGCCCCTGCGCTCCCTAATGCACGCCCCCAGTTTATTAGTTTTCAGCCCTCTGTCCGCTTGCTCTCCTCATACAGCCGGTGACGTAGTCTGGCTGTCTGGAAATCTTGCTCATGGACTTCTTGTGCAGCCGCACTGCTAAGCCACGAGGCTGCACAAGGGAGAGGTTCTTGCGCATGCACACGATTTCCAGACAGCCGGATGACGTCATCAGTTGTCTTTGGGGAAAGGTGAATATCAATGAACCGGGAAGCGTGCATAATTAAGGAGAGGAGGATCCATGAGGTGCTCGGGTGACAAGAGACCAGAGTGCCTCAGACTAATTTACATATTTTTAAAACTGGATAATCTTGGGTCTACGGGCACCCTGCATTACAAGCTGGAGACTGCATCATCCCCTAGAGGTCGCAAGCATCAATTATAAGACAAGTCTACTTAGTGTCCTTTAACTGTTAAGGAATGTATTTATAAAGTGCTACAGCGACATTCGGCCCTTTTAAAGCAACAATGAGGCTGATGTGGCTGGTGAAAAGTAGTCTGACAATCCCGGTCTACATAATCTCCTCAGCCTTTCTGGATTGTCTCTCGCTCCCAACGTGGTCTATTTCCCATCATTGTCTCTCTCTCTATTGTTTCACGCCTCTACTCAACTCTCTCTTTCACATTCAATGAAGCTTTATTGGAAGTAACAAAAGACACATTGATGTTTCCAAAAGAAATAGGAAATAAAAGGAATGAGGGATCAGGACAAATCCAGAGGTCCCTGATTGTTTCTTTAAGATCTTTGTCCCTCTCTCCAGTCCCATATCCTAACCATTGGGACTTATGTGTTACATAACACTGGGACAATCTCCGGGGTCTGTAAAAGATCTGAGCGTTATGGTCGAATTTGGGTAAAATTTCTTTAATCTTAAATGAGGGGGCAGTGATGGGTGCTCAGATACTCTAGTTTTGTTCTACTATGAATTGGGAAGGGGGTTGCAGCTTGTCACCCGCTCAGAGCCTCTCGCTAATGATCACCTAGACCCATCGGGTGCATGTATTACATAGTAACCCATCAATTTGTAGATCCTTTGTATGGTACCACTCCATAATATCCACACCAATAACCTGATCATATAATCGTTAAAAAATAAAAAATCTTTACTATCCCCTGTAGCATTTTACTCGGACCTATTTTTATCACGATCTTCCACAAATATAACAGGAGACAAAAATGAACTTGAAACTGGAGAGGATCATTCATTTGGGTGGCGCGCCATCTGCTCGACCAGGGCTGTGTCTTACCCCGGCTCGCACAGTGGCCGCTTACTAAGAAAAGCTTTAAGCCGATGCATGATCAAATTCCCTGCGTGCTAAATATAAGTCGTGCAGCAATGCTTAGTCAAAGAGACGTGTCATCGGATGAGAGGGGAGAAGATGAATGAATCGCCGCTACGGGGATCATTGTCCCTCATAGGAAGGATCACTCATCATCATCCATCAGCTTATACAATATTAAATTGTTACCCAAAAAAAAAAATATATATATATATTAAAATCTCCATGTCTGACAAGGACACAAGCATGAAACCACACATTTTTTCTGATTTAAAATTCTGATTTCATTAAAAAAAATTCTTCTCGTTTTGTGTCTACAGACCTTATGCAGATTTATGTGACCCCATGTTTATAGACTATTCCGATCTTCCAGTCATGTGCTCCCCAATTCTCCTCACCATACTGCTAGCAAATACACAGAGTTAGGGGCCATGAGTAAATGATTAAAGGGGTCGGCCACTTTACCTAATGTTTTTTGTAATGTGTGTGATGGGCAGGATATGAGGTAATTTACCACTATCCATCTATTAATAGTTCTGCTCCGCTTTCTTGATATATACAGTGAAGCCTCCTGTATTTTACCTCATCAGTCAGACATTCCCAACCATAAAATGGCCGCATATGTAGCCATGTCCATGAACAATCACCCTGCCAGGACCTTATGATACGTTTCCTGAATATTAGATCATTTTTTATTTCATATGCATAAAAATGGTTGCCAAAATGGCAGATAATGAATAATTTTTTTAAAATAAGTTAGGAATTTTACCTCATAAATATTGTTAAAAATCAATTATTTAAGTTACACTAAGATCACAAATACAAGAAATTCACTCTTTCTCCACTTCTTACCTTCTTCAGCTGGAATGTTAACTGTTTGCTGCCCACGGCTGAGTCAGACACATTGAAGGTGCCCATCTTCTCCTCTACCTTCAGCCGGTCCTCAAGAGATTTACTGAAATGCCAAAAAAACAAAAAACAAAGGTTAGTGGTGTTCTCCACACACAGCTTTACCTTACTGCTTTGAAGCATTGATGAGAAAAACATGGCAGCTTCCTCCACCCGCCTCATCCTACCAAAAACAGTGCCACTTAAACCAATGTTTTATCACATCCAAACCTGGATCCCCAGTGGAACAGACTTGGAGAACCCACAAACCTCGAAGTTTTGTCTGAACCACACAACATCTGTGTCATAGTGTGTGGGTGCGGGCAGAGAGCATGGACGAGCCTCCGCCT
The DNA here is from genome assembly GCF_040894005.1 of Engystomops pustulosus. Lineage (NCBI taxonomy): Eukaryota > Metazoa > Chordata > Amphibia > Anura > Leptodactylidae > Engystomops > Engystomops pustulosus. Next base: position 199,763,182 of record NC_092413.1, read on the forward strand.
GCACTGCCAGTAGGCCGGAGCCGAGTGGATAAGACGAGCCAGGGGAGAAGAGGCACCGGGGGTGAGCACTAAGTTTATTATTTTGTCATGAAAAGGTCTCTGCTAGATATATTTTGTAAAGGGGGCCGTAAAGTACAGCTGACAAGTACTTACCTCTCCTGCGTGCGCTCTGCTCTGGTTCCTGATCTCAATGCATACAACCAGTGTCAGGACATGGAGAGGCAGGAGAGGAACCGGGAGCAGTGAGGGCATTCACAGAAGTCATACTGCACCCCATAAAAATCCATAGCTAAAAATGTTGCATTTCCTGGCTTAGAAGACAACAGGGACTATGTATGGGGAGGTGGAATTGAGAATTTGGAGAATTTGTCACAATATTACTGGTGAAAATCCCGTCCCTTGTCTTCTTGTAGTAGCACCAGGTTACTCCGGAAGCTGGCCGCCTTACAAGGCAGCATTGTCTGCGGAGACTGAAGCCGTACGTCAGGTTTCAGCTATTTCCCTAATGAGGACCCATCATTGCGTATCGTTACATGAGAGATGCGGGTCACGATGCAATTTAAAAAGAAAAACTAAAAAATTTGACATGACCCAAAAGGATGCAACGGGAACATATTAAAAGCAAGAACTGCCAAAACACTCCCTAACCCCTGCCAAGGTCATGTAACCACATATCCTGTAAAATCATAGCAGACGTTTAGTAGCTTCATGGCGACTGAATACAAGGTCATACAACAACACTTCATAGGGGTTAGAACACTTTTTGCCTATTTTAAATGATATTCTCTTAGCTGCTCCCTGCTCTGGATAAGAAGGATCCAGAATTGAAGCGGGGCGGGGTACATACATTAACAAAGAAAAGCAGAACCTGAAGCTGCTGGACCCCAAAATCCAAATCTGTACAATTCTGTAGCATTATGCTGAACTGTGTAAATACGGGCCCCCAACTACTAGACTTCGCCCCTAGGTGGCTGCAGCAGAGCACTGTTAAAAGGAAATCAAATCAAAATCCATTATAATAATCCAGGGAATATTTACTTAAAGAGAACCCGTCATGCAAAATAAACCCCCTAAACTAGATATATTTTCATAAACTGCCATTAGAGAGCATTGCCTCTATCCCTTCATTGTCCCTCTACATGCCTGTAAACCTAAGCAATGAGGTCCTAAAGCTGTATGCAAATGACCTATGAAATGTCCAATGAAGCATTAGCATATTCAAGCTGTTCACTCTATTCATGAGTGGGAGGCACAGCCACACCCCCAGTGCTTGACTGACAGCCTGTATAATGATGTGAGGCTGTATAATGATGTGCTTGCTGGTGCTGGTGGCCACGCCCCCTGCAGCCTGTGTGTATGAGATACTCCTATACACATGACTGACAGCCTGTATAATGGTGTGAGGCTGTATAATGATGTGCTTCCTGGTGCTGGTGGCCACGCCCCCTGCAGCCTGTGTGTGCATGTGTGTGTGTATCGGAGAGATACAGCAGCTCCAGGCAGCCGTGTTACAGCAGGTGTCCTTTAACCCAGGCACCGCGGTTATCTTTGTTATCCAAGGCCTCTTTAAATCTAAAATCAACTTTTAAAATTATGTAAATAAGCTGATGTGCTCCTAGAGGAGTTACCAGAGCCCCTCCGTGTTGTTGCTTTACAGTCTTACCCTCACACCTGCTGTATCAGCACTTCCCACTGTGTGCTAAAACCTCAGGCAGGGGGAGGTGCAAGTGCTGAGGGTGAGAAAATGTAACAGCCTGTGGGGCTCTGGTAACAACCCCCAGAGCCATTGTGAATCATTAGCATAATTTGAAAAGTTGCTTTTAGAGGGAAGGAGGATAACAAATATAAGATGATTACCACAGTCCCGGTGCCTGGATCTATGAGTAATGTCCCTGGTTTATCAAGATGGATTTTTATGGTAGATTTCCGTTAACCAGAGGCGACGCAGGAGGAAGGTGCAGGACCAGCTGGGTTCCGGAAGCCTCCGAGTCACCTCAGCTTATGCCCCTTGTGACCACAAAGTTAAGTCCGACACCCGAAATAATCAAAAGTGAAAAGAAAAACTTAATAGAATGAATAAAAAAAATAACTAATAAAATGAGAATAAAAGGTAATAGAGTCACATGCAGGTCTATGTACTGCGAGTCCTGCACAAGGGGAAACTGCTATAAAAGTCAAGAAATTAGAAAAAAAAAATTTGGTCTGTAGGGCGAGGGAAAAAAATTTTGTTAAAGTGTAGAAATGCATAAGAGGAATGGAGGAGGTGCTGTTTTATCTGATCCTCTCTGGTGTTGGGTGGGGGGAGCAGGGAATTATTAGTCATTGTGGCTGCACAAAACAAGCTGACTAACCAAAACCATGGTGAACACATTATAAGCCTGTCTAACTACAGATTATACAACGTCATCAATGACATTTTCATTAACTATGGCCATGCAGTACTGTGGAGGTTTCCTGGGTGTGGACAAGACTCCATGAACGCAGAGAAGCAACAATCCTGGAATATTAATCCACTTTTCACAGTCCTGCTGTTACCAACACACAGATGGGCATTTCTGCAGAAACAAAACACTGCACAATGTGCAATTGTGTACGGTCTCACCTACCTGGTCGACTCCCTTTAAAGTCCCTCCTTTATAGATACAATTCTGCCACTAAGCATCTACTTGAAGAGCCACAATATGTTCTACTCAAACTGACCCAAAAGATCACAACAGAGAAGCAGCTTTACACCAGGATACATTGTACGACAGATCATTAAAAGGGTCGTCCACTTTCAGCAAATAATTGATATTGTTTGTACAATGAAAAGTTCTACAATTTTCCAACATACTTTTTGTATCAATTCCTCACGGTTTCCTAGAGCTCTGCTTGCTGTTATTGAATTGTAAACTTCCTGTTGATAGAAACTAGTCTCCGGTCAAGTGATGTCACACAGGGGCACGGCTCGTCATATCCCTGGTCATGTGATGTCACACAGGTGGACGGCTCGTCATATCCCTGGTCATGTGATGTCACACAGGTGCACGGCTCATTATATCCCTGGTCATGTGATGTCACACAGGTGCATGGCTAGTTATATCCCTGGTCATGTGATGTCACACAGGGGCACAGCTCGTTATATCCCTGGTCATGTGATGTCACACAGGGGCACGGCTAGTTATATCCCTGGTCATGTGATGTCACACAGGTGCACGGCTCATTATATCCCCGGTCATGTGATGTCACACAGGGGCACGGCTAGTTATATCCCTGGTCATGTGATGTCACACAGGGGCACGGCTGGTTATATCCCTGGTCATGTGGTGTCACACAGGGGCACGGCTGGTTATATCCCTGGTCATGTGATGTCACACAGGTGCATGGCTCATTATATCCCTGGTCATGTGAGAGCACACAGGGGCACGGCTGGTTATATCCCTGGTCATGTGATGTCACACAGGGGCACAGCTCGTTATATCCCTGGTCATGTGATGTCACACAGGGGCACGGCTAGTTATATCCCTGGTCATGTGATGTCACACAGGTGCACGGCTCATTATATCCCCGGTCATGTGATGTCACACAGGTGCATGGCTCATTATATCCCTGGTCATGTGATGTCACACAGGGGCACGGCTAGTTATATCCCTGGTCATGTGATGTCACACAGGGGCACGGCTGGTTATATCCCTGGTCATGTGATGTCACACAGGTGCATGGCTCATTATATCCCTGGTCATGTGGTGTCACACAGGGGCACGGCTGGTTATATCCCCGGTCATGTGATGTCACACAGGGGCACAACTCGTTATATCCCCGGTCATGTGATGTCACACAGGGGCACAACTCGTTATATCCCCGGTCATGTGATGTCACACAGGTGCATGGCTCATTATATCCCTGGTCATGTGATGTCACACAGGGGCACGGCTAGTTATATCCCTGGTCATGTGATGTCACACAGGTGCACAGCTCGTTATATCCCTGGTCATGTGATGTCACAAAGGGGCACGGCTGGTTATATCCCTGGTCATGTGATGTCACACAGGGGCACAGCTCGTTAGATCACAAACAGTACTCAGAGCTGCTTGTTATAACAAGCCGTGCACCTGTGTGACATCCCAAGTTGGCAAGTAATACTAAAGTTTTCGTAGCACATAGAGAACAGACCGCAGTCCCTTAGTGGTGGTGGGGTGGGGGCTCCTAAATAACCGCCACTAATGTAATCCAGAAGCCCGATAGACCTATTCGCTCCTGTGCCCCAATAACTGGAAAATGTAGAACATTTCTGAATCTGCACTAAGAGTGATTTACTTCTAGAGCATGTGAGAATATTTGACATCCTGTCCACTTTCAGGACAATCTGTCATTTTCGGTGCCCTGAGCTCGGATTTTCCTGGTAAATCCCTGTCCAAACATCTCCTGTGAGCGTCTACAAGCAGACTATGGCAGGAGATCAGTCACTGGCACCGGCTCACAGACTGGGGAATGTAGACAGCGGGCATCACACACTCAGGCCTATAGACTCTGTTTAACCCCTTAATGACGGAGGGTTTTTCGGCTAAATTCTCGCTCTCCAACTTCAAAAATCCATAACTTTTTCATTTTTACGTGTACAGACCTGTGTGAGGGCTTATTTTGTGCGTAACAAATTTTACTTTCCCGTAATGTTATTTATTTTAACATGCCGTGTACTGCGAAGCTGAAAAAAAATTCCAAATGTGGAAAAATTGAAAAAAAAACCGCACGTGCGTCACGTTCTTGTGGGCTCAGTTTTTACGACTTTCACTCTTCGCTCCAAATAACACGCCTACTTTATTCTTTGGTTCGGTGCGATCGCGGTGATACCAAATTTATACAGGTTTTATTGTGTTTTAATACATTTTCACAAATTAAACGAATGTGTACAAAAAAGAAAAAAAATTTTTTGCCATCTTCTGACGCTAATAACTTTTTCATACTTTGGCGCACGGAAATGTGTGAGGGGTCATTTTTTGCGAAATGAGGCGACGTTTTCATTGCTACCATTTTGAGGTCTGTGCGACATTTTGATCATTTTTTATTTCATTTTTTATGTTATGTAAAAAGGTGTAAAAGTCGCATTTCGGACATTTGGGCGCCATTTCCCGCCTCGGAGGTCACCGCCGGCCGTAACCGTTTTTATATTTTGATAGATCGGGCATTTTGGGACGCGGCGATACCTAATATGTCTGTGATTTTTACTGTTTGTTATGTTTTATATCCGTTCTAGGGAAAGGGGGGTGATTTGAACTTTTAATATTTTATTAATTTTTTTTATTTTTTAAACTTTTTTTTTTCACTATTTTTTAGACCATCTAGGGTACATTAACCCTAGATGATCAGATCGCTCCTACCATATACTGCAATACTACAGTATTGCAATATATGGCGTTTTTGCAGGTCATACATTACAATGAGCCACTGGCTCATTGTAACGAACCTGCATAAACCATGTAGCCTTGTGTCAAAAGAAGACCCGAGGCTACCATGGTAACCGATCGCCGCCCCCCGATGACGTTCGGGGCGTGGCGATCGAAAAAAAGATGGCGGCGCCCGCGCGCCGCCGTCTTTTAAACGCCGCCCGCGACTTTGCGGGCGGCGTTTAGAGGGTTAATAGCTGCGATCGGTGCAAGCACCGACCGCGGTTATTAGCGGTGGGGGTTTTGTGCAAAATGCAAAAACCCCCACCTCTGTATGAAGAGGACTCAGCCCGTGAGCCCTCTGCATACATCCCTTATACCTCTGCGCCGTAGAGCTACGGCGCAGAGCGTTAAGGGGTTAAAGGAAATCTACCATCAAAATCAAGTACACTTACTCATAGATCCAGGCACCATGACTGTGGTAATCTTATGTCTGTTATCCATGGCCTCCTTCCTAAAATCAACTTTTAAAATGATACAAAACAACAAAGAGGGCATTACCAGAGCCCCTCTGTGCTGCAGGTTCACAGGCTTTTTACACTGTGCGGGAACACTTCCTCCTCCCACTGTGTGGAGGGGCCCAGGAGCCCTTTTTAACTCATTAGCATATTTTTAAAAGTTGATTTATATCTGTTACCCATAGCCTCCTTCCTTGTAAATAAACTTTTAAAATTATGCTAATGAGCCAGATAGGCTTCAGGGGGTGTTAGCAGAGCCCCTCCGTGCTAAAGCTCCAAATGTTGAGCAGGTGCACTTCGCCCTGGCACTGTGTGAGATTACAGCAGGTATAGGAATGGTAAGTGGAGAAGTGCTCATGCACAGTGCAACAGCCTGTGAAGCTACAGGATAAAGGGGCTCTGGTAAGACTCTCCCTATCATGTTTGGCTCATTAGCATAATTAAAAAAATTATACTCAGCGGAGGTAGAGGGAGAGTGTGTTCCTGCAGAGTGTAACAGCCTGTGAAGCTGCAGCACAGAGGGGCTCTGGTAACAACTTCCTGTTTCTTCAGCATCATTTTAAAAGTTGATTTTAGAAGGAAGGAGGCCATGGATAGCAAATGTAAGAAGATTACCACAGTCACAGTGCCTGGATCTATGAGTAATGTCCCTGGTTTATCAGGGTAGATTTTGATGGTAGATTTCCTTTTAAAAATTCAGCAAATGTTTTCATTTTTAGCATGAAAAAAAAACTGATGATAGGGTTAACCTTTCTGTAACATAAAACTCACTGAGCAGTCTGTCCGGTGGGCTGCATGCTGTGCCCCCCTATTGTCAATGTCAGCCCCCTGTTCTCCCGTCTTAATCATTTATGAAATGCTCTGTGTCATAATGAATTCCTGTCTGGCCGCTCTCGCTATGACATCCGCCGTCCTTCCGCTCACTTCACATTATTCATGACCGACAAAGAGCACAATCTGTCCATACCAGCGGCCTCATATCGGGAGCCGCTAACCAGGGGCCCATCCAGACACAAATCAATTACAAAATAACGCAACAGGCAAGGCAATCCAATAACAAATCTGATCGGTGAGGGTCTTACTGCTGAGACCCCCTCTGATCACAAGAACGAACCACCCCCAGCAATTCATGGAACAGGGGGGTCTTAGATGTAGCAGGAAATTGAGCACGTGTCCTTCCACTTCATTCAATTGAATAGGAATGTTGGAAATTGTTGAACACAGAGCTCAGTTATCTCTGAGACAGAGTAATGGAGATACCGGAGCACTGTGCTCAGCAATTTTCAATAGTATGTCTACTCATATAGTATGTCTACTCGTCAGTACAGGGCTCCCGTTCACTGGATTCCTGGAGGGGCTCGTTCTCATGAGGGTCCCATTAGTAAGACTTGCCTATCATCCTATCAACCGGGTATAACATGCATACTTGCTACAACCCATTTAAATCCACTGGAATTTATGGAATACCTTGCCGGCTGCTTGGAGAACCTAGGGTTAACCGTTTACAGTTCCGGAGTTCATTGCGAATATCGTGTGGCCACACGTGTCTCCCATCAGTGACAGCCGAGTGACCCAGTTTTTCCCTAATGTCACATAAAAGCCTCGTTTATTTTCCTTAGGATTAAATCTTTCAAATCCTAATTCACAGGGAAAAAATGATTTTTTATTTTTTCAATAATTGAGGCGCAGCTTTAAAAAGCAGCAAAATCATATAAAACAGTTTGAGGTCAGGATGTTCTGACACAAACAAAAGAAAGCGATGACGGAGAAAACGCGGCCGTCACTGACAGATAATACAAGCTCCAGGCCCCGCGCGCAGGGAAATCTACCTGCAGATTGTCCTATCCTCGCTCCTTATAGTAGAATTTAAAGGAAAATTATGTAGACAAAAAAAATGCAGTGAAAATTACAGTTTTTGTTTTTTTCAATAAAATCCTAATAGGAATAACAGGGTTTAAAAAGCACACGAATGGATCAGTGTAATAATGAAAAACAACTCGCCCCCTACACCTTAGGATCTACAGTGTACGGATCCTTTAGGCTGGATGACCCAAGTTTTCACGTTATCCATCCCCCCCCCCCCGCCACCCGAATAGATAAGCCATTACTTAAAGATCAGTGGGGGTCCATAACCATTGGTTATAAGGAGGGGGATCTCGTTAACCCCCCAATTTGTTATCTGCCTGGCGGCTTCAGTATTACTCACAACAAAAGCGGAGAAGATGCTGTGAGGAAACAGGGAGAGGTAAGTAACGGTTTTTATTATGTTATACATTAAGCCTCAGCAAGGCAAGAGGGAGGCGACTACATGAAAGGGGGGGGGGGGGCGGCTGCAACATGAGGGGCACGGTGACAAGAGGGGCAATACAAAACTGCTAGGAAACAGCTAAGGGGGGCACAATATTAGGGGGAGCTACTAGGGTGCACAATATGAGGGGTGAAACAATTTGAGAAGATGCAGGTCACTATGGTTGGGAATTGTTCTGTTAGGAGGCGGAGCAAAAGGCGTGGCTTATGGCGCACTAGAGGCCACACCTTTTGTCCTTTCGCTGCTATGAAGTTTGTGAGCTGCGATGAAAACCAGATCTGGATATAAATTATTTTAACCAATAAGATTATTTGTTTTATAATCCTACAATGTTCATCCAAAAACCAATGGCAAAATATAAATAAATTTATAAATAAATATATAAATAAATAAATAAATAAATAGAGGGTAGGGTGGGGTGTGGTCTTCTGAGGGGTGGGATGTTTCTAGGTTTGTAAAATGAAAAAAAAAAAAACTTAAAAAAAATTATTTTGATTTAAAAACAAAAAAAAAAAAACCTAAAAAATAAAATGTTGAAACAAAGCAGGAAACAACAACCAATCACAATAGAACACACTTCACAGCTCAGTGTAATTGCACCTCTCCCCACACACAATCAGTCACCATTGACCCCTATAAGGTGACATCACCTGGTCACACGATACCTAAGACAACAAAGGTAGAGCTAAAACATCATAAAATAATATAATATAATAACTCCCCGCACATCAATCTCTTCTATAGGGCATCCCACGTGATCCCATGTCACAGGACTGTGTGGGCGCATGACAAGGCCGCATAATCGCGGCTGATAAGATACCACGAACAGGACGAATTCATTAAACTACCAGGAAAAAACGGTCACATATCACCTCCACTATTATATATTATAATATAGAAATAGGAGCCGCTCCCATCATGTGCTACATGTGAAAGACCTGCATTCTTCATGAGACAATGGAGAATGACTTGCTAAAACTTAGAATTCTGCCGTCCCTCTATTATTCCTCCTAAACAGTCTCATCCCGTCCTATAAGGGAACGATAACAACTGGATGTCCACCGATTCCTAAACACTTAGGAGTGGGTGGTCCTACTAGTGTAGCTTTGTATAAATATTCATTGAGGAAAGGCTGTCAGTCCTCACATAGGACCGCCTACTGGACTACTGAGGCCAAAATTAAATAAAAGAGGTATTGACGAGTAAAACAGAATCTTTTCCCTGAAACCAAATGCCAATCCTGCTCTATAACATGCTGCCTGCAGATGAGACACGTTATACAATGTGCTCAGCTCCTCCTGCTCCATAACATGCTGCCTGCAGATGGGACACGTTATACAATGTGCTCAGCTCCTCCTGCTCTATAACATGCTGCCTGCAGATAGGACACTATGTACAATCTGCTCAGCTCCTCCTGCTCTATAACATTATGCTACAGACAGGACACTGTACAATCTGCTCATCTCTCCCTGCTCTATAACATACTTTGTGTAGATAGAATATTGTACATAGTGTCCTAAGCTCCATCTGCTCTATCTGCAGATGGGACACTATGTACAATCTGCGCAGCTCCTCCTGCTGTATAACATGCTGCCTGCAAAGGGGACACTATGCACAATATTCTAAGCTCCATCTGCTCTATAACATGCTGCTTGCAGATTGGACACTATGTAGAGCAGGAGAAGCTGAGCAGATTGTACATAGGGGCAGATTTACTTACCCGGTCCGTTCGCGATCCAGCGGCGCGTTCTCTACGCTGGATTCGGGTCCAGCCGGGATTCATCAAGGTAGTTCCTCCGCCGTCCACCAGGTGGCGCTGCTGCGCTGAAAAGCATCTGAACGTGCTGGAGTTCACCGGCTCGGGCTGAGTGAAGGTAAGCGCGTCCCAAGCGACACATTTCTTTTTTTAAATGCGGCGGTTTTTCCGAATCCGTCAGGTTTTCGCTCGGCCACGCCCCCCGATTTCCGTCGCGTGCATGCCGGCGCCGATGCGCCACAATCCGATCGCATGCGCCAAAATCCCGGGGCAATACAGGGAAAATCGGCGCAAATCGGAAATATTCGGGTAACACGTCGGGAAAACACGAATCGGGCCCTTAGTAAATGACCCCCATAGTGTCTAGTTTTGGATGACTTGTTCAGTCTGGTTGTAGGGCAGATAAAACTGGGATCTCAGACATTTGCAGCAATTAAGGGGGGGGGGGGGGAGGAGGTAGACTTCATATAGCTAGGGGGAGATTTATCAGAAGTGTCCGAGAGCAGAACTGTTCTAGTTGCCCAATCAGAGATCAGCTTTCTTTTTTTTCGCACAGCCGTATATAAAACTAAAGCTGAGCTCTGATTGGTTTCCATGGCCAACTAAAACTGGTTTACCCTAGAAATCTCTGAGAAATCTCCACTTAAATAGCCCGATTCTCTCAGTACTGATCAGTGGTTTAGTGTGTGAACAGACTACCAATTTTTTTCACATTCCCAAGAAGATTAACAGAGGAATGGTACTATGAGGATGAATGTTTTACAGACTTTCATAGTTTTTGTTCCTAAACTCAAAATCAAGTATAATCTGATTTTAATGTTCAAGGAAATTTACCATCAGAATCCATCATGATAAACCAGGGACATTACTCATAGATCCAGGCACCGTGACTGTGGTAATCTCCTTATATTTGGTATCCATCGCCTCCTTCGATACTAAAGACCCAGGAGTGCATTACCAGAGCCCCTCTGTGCTGCAGTTTCACAGGCTTTTACACTGTGCATGAACACTTCTCCCCTCCCACTGCATGAGTACACTGCAGCAGAAGGAGAGTTCTCTTGCAAAGGGTAACAGCTTGTGAAGCTGCAGAGTGCAGGGGCCCAGGAGCCCCTGTGGCACATTAGCATTATTTTAAAAGTTGATTTTAAAAGAAAGTAGGCCATGGATAACAAATATAAGAAGATTAGCAGTCAGAGTTCCTAAGACAATGAGTAAGTGCCCATGGTTTATCAAGATAGCTTTCCTTTACACGATCTTACCATATGTGGAAATAAGCAGAGAAGAGTCATATTTTGCCTGAGGTTAGTCAATTTGGAGACTTCAGACGCCTCTACCTTTAGTTTAACATTACCTAGAATACAGATAAGCATCTCATCTTTTACATAACTTTCAAAACCATACAGGCAGATAAAAAGAAAAAAAAAAGCAGAATTGGATTAGTATTTGAGGCTAGGATTAAGCTGCCTGTAATTCTGGTTCTGTTGCCCGCAGAACCACAGGAGCGATGCAAACTGAGATGCGATTTAATAGGGCTCCATGTTTCTAGGAGCTACAGAACTGAAGATAGGGGCTTCTGAATTGACACTCCTACAGCCTTTAAACTTGACGCATCTCAGGCGAAATATGACTCTTCTCTGCTCGTTATGTGGAGGAGATTTTTTTTTTATATATACAGGCAGTCCCCGGGTTACATACAAGATAGGGTCTGGAGGTTTGTTCTTAAGTTGAATTTGTATGTAAGTCGAAACTGTATATTTTATAATGGAAGTTCTAGACAATTTTTTTTCTTTTGCCCCAGTGACAATTGGAGTTTCAAAATTTTTGGTGTAATTGGACCAAGAATTATCAATAAAGCTTCATTACAGACACCTTACAGCTGATCATTGCAGTCTGGGACTATAGTAAAGCATCCAGAGAGCTTCACCAGAGGTCACAGTGGGCAGAGGGGTCCGTCTGTAACTATGGGTTGTCTGTAAGTCGGGTGTCCTTAAGTAGGGGACCGCCTGTATAGGTTAACAGCTGAGATTTCACATTAAAGAGGGATTATACCGTACCTGAGGGGGCTAGGAGTTTAATGGGCCTAACGAACATGACAGGTTGGCAGAGACATCTATCCTGCGTGTCTGGCCAAAGTCATTGCAGGAAGAACATTGTAAGTATTGATGAATGTTTACACCATGATACAGGAGGTCAGAGCGCAGGGGTCACAGCGCGTGGGCATGTGTCACACCTACCTCAACATCTTTTGCTTTTTGGCGGCCTCCTGGAAGCTTCGGAACTCCTCTCCGGCTTTTATCTCATAGAACTGAGGGTTGAGAAGCGTCTGCCGCTCCTCCTCCTTCCTCTTGGCTCTTTCCTCTTGGCGTAAGAGTTTGCGCTGTTTCCTGACCTCTAGGACCCATCCCTTTTCATCGTCGGAAGACTCGGAGCTATCTGCATCACTTGCTTTTCCTTCAGGTTCTTCCACTTCCTCCTGGAGACCCAAATTTAGAAGCGACTGACAATCAGACAAGTGCCTTGGGGTGTTAGGGGTCTATTAATAAACCTCATCAGTGTCGGGGCAGGACAGACGCAGGGAGAAGATTTCCCCGAAAGACAAAGGAGGGGACACCTGTGTTTTCACTGAGGGACGGCTGAAGAGGGATCAAGATGTTTTTACACAAATCTGTCCTCACTATGACGGAAATTAGCGCTGATTGAAGCCAAACTAAAAATATTATTTTGGCAAAGAAAAGTCCAGTTCTTGAGGACATGAATTTTTTAACTTTTTTTTTTTTTAGACGACCTTGTGTGGCCCTCTGGGGCTTTGTTACATCTGCAAATGATGCCCAATAGCACCTCTAACTCATAATGGGTTCCTGTCAGGTTGACATCATTCTATTGAAATATACATTAAAGGGGTTGACCACTTTACCTCATGTTTTGTGTAATGTGTGTATATGTGAGGAGGGGGCAGGATATGGAGATAATTTACCACTATACATCTAGTAATAGTTCTGCTCCGCTTTATTGATATGTAAAGTGAAGCCTCCTGTCTTTTACGTCATCAGCCAGACATTTCTAAAGTTGACGCAAATTTAGGGTCATGTGATCTTCTATATGTCCATGAACAGCCACCCTGCCAGGACCTTGATCATGGCAGGGCGATTGTTCATTGATACATGAACCTCTGATGAGGTAAAAGACTTTACTTTACATATCAATAAAGTGGAGAAGAACTATTAATAGATGTACAATGGTAACTTACCTCATATCCTGCCAGTCACAAATTACAAAAAACATGAGGTAAAGTCGCCGACCCCTTTAAGTATTTAAAGTAGAAGCGGCAAAGGACGTATAGAGGTTACTGACTGTAGAGTAGCCAAGGCTCAAAGCCTCTAAAAAGCAATTCTAGAACATGGAATCGTTTCTTATTTTTTGTGGTTGGACTCCATCTGACTGAATGGATCTCACTACAGATTACGACATTTCCCTTTCCAATGGAGGTTTCATGTGGCCTCAAATGTCTGTTCTTACAACTCAGTAGAGGCCAACGATGGCCGTACCCCTTCAATAGTGGTCAGCTATTAGGGATATTGGACTTACTATTCCCCCCCCTCCCTGTACACATTCTCAATCCTGCAGGAAACAAGCAGCTAAAAGTGCAGGAAGTCCTAGTCCTCCTCCAATGGTGGTGGGGCCATGACTGTACCTTGGTGGTCTGCTGCTGCATCTCCATCAACTTCAGCCTCTTCTTTCTCTGCTCATTTATTTTAGACACCAGAGGGTTGAGCAGCCTGAACTCCTCGCTCTCTTCATCCACCTGGTAGTCAGGATTCTCAAACATGACTTTAAATCGGTTGTCCGAGAGAATATTGGCCATTTTCTGTATAAGAAAAAAAAAAAACATATCTTAGAGGCCGGACTCACGAAACTCACTGAATCATCTTGTGGTAGATCACAACACAAGAAGCAACATTCTCCCAAGTGGATTGTGTCCAGCCATATATTCCAGGGTTACCATTACCAACCTTTCCAAGATTAATGTGAATGTTATCTACGGATAGAACCATCTTTGAACGACTCGAAGTGGTTTTCTCATAAAGGATATTTATCCATTAACCGCTGGATTCAGGATGATGTCTGACTGTCTGAGGGCTAATCTGTTTGGCCGACGGTGGAAGTTCACAGCCCCAATGACCAGACAATAACCCAGGATCGGTACATACATGGCGCGTGTACACAGCCGTCACCCGGATCTCACCTTTGGCTTTTTCTTGTTAATGGGAACCACTCCTTCTTCCTCTTCCATGAGTTTGAGAGCGAGCTCCTTATTCACCTTGGGTAGTTTCTACAAGAAAGATAAAAGGACCATGCTGAATGATCTGTGCAAGATGGATAAAGCAAGAGGATAAAGAAATACGGACAATAGATGAGAAGATGCATCAGCAACTGGACAAAGGCCCGAAAGCAAGAACCCACAGCAACTAACAACAACCCAGATCCAATAATGGTACCAGTCACCCCTAACAGACATCAGTTCATCCCATACACTCAGAGTATGGGGTTTAGGTGTCTGTGTTCTCAAACAGGAGAACACGATCAACAGAAAGCTTGAAAGCAAAAGATCAGGCATAATAATATTCAGCATGCCCGATCCTTCCCCATTAGCTTGTCCACTGTTATCACTGAAATGAACAGATTTGGCCAAATTAGTCTCATATCTTTGGACCCTTTTAGACTGGAATGAAGCCCTTGAATGTTGCACTGTGGCTTAATAGAGTCCACTATGTCCTAACTATAAGGATTTTGTGTTACCGATGATCTCCAAGATTGATATACACCATCAGCATTTTCTGTACAAGAATAAACCATCAAGATCATCCCCCAAAATAAATAGTAATATATTATATACGAAATTGAATTATGCATAATTCACAAAATCTAAAAAAAAAAAAAATTAAAACTACAAGGGTGAAAAGAATAAATAAACTAAAGTATTTTATCCTTCAAAAAGTTTAGCAGGGATCACTACTCGGGTATGAGTACATGACGAGTAACACAGTTTCTTTGCGACATATCGCCTTCATTTTTTTTATAGATCCGCCCACTGCAGTCTGAGTCACTAAATTTCTCAGCTGCTGGGTGGAGACCTAGGTGCTGTGACTTAATTCTTCCCATCCCCTCTCCATAAAAAAAATGGGATCTTAGATTCTGTCTATATTTCGAGCAGTAGGAAATTGAAAGTCATAACAGATAAGGAAGGAAGGAGACAAGATAAGTGGAGAAAGAAGCATTTTACTCTGATAAGATATGACGCAAAGTTTCTTGTGGTCACTTGTTCTACTGATTTACGTTAAGTTTGTTGAGAAATTTCTGACCATTCCATCAAACCTGTATAGTAGCCAAGTATATGCTCCCACAAAAAGAAAGTCTCCTGCCTAATTTTCTGTTAACCTGCTTGTTTTACCTTAATCTGGACCCGCTGAGCCCGAGTCTCCTCAATCTTTTGTCTTATCTTCTCCTTCCTGTATTCTTCATAAGCGAATGGATTGACCATCGCTTTCACCTGGGGATTTGGATTTAACAGATTATAATTCAAAAACGGATTGAAATTTCCCAACGATCAGGAATGTTTCACCCATAAACCAGTCATTTACCTTATGGTATAACCGTATATCGATGAAATAGCCATGCATATACGCCCTTAGCATGGCTGATCCAATGAGATGGGTCAATCCTAAACACAAGAAAAACATTTATATAATTAAATACAGATTCCTAGAAATTCTCCTTAAAACTTTTAACTACAATGTCCTTTCTAAAATTCCCTTTTTAATGTGAAATCTCACAAGAAAAATTCATGTGAAAATAAGCAAAGAAGAGTCATTTTTTTGCCCGAGAGGAATCAAATTTAAAGCCTGCAAGGGGATTTTCGTTTTAGATGCATGGAAACATGCATTTGGTGTCATATTAAAGCTAAAAAAAAGTAATCTATAAGGTGGCATCAGGCTTGTTATTCGGTGATGTACAAAACCAGAAAGAGGTACAAAGGGGCAGGATATTGGATTATCTGCAGCTCAATTTTTCAACAATGTCTATATCTGTCAATGTCTATGCATCTCTGTTTTTGCATCTCACATAAACACAAGTCTGATTTGATGAGAAATCCATTTATCCTTAATATGACACCAGATGCAAGTCCTACAGACCAAAGACAGGGGTTTCTGGAGGGAGAGTTTCCCGCCCTCTGTAGCCTTTAAAGTTGACTAATCTAAGGAAAAATATGATTGGTCATTTTCACATGACTTTTTTTTTTTTTATAGGTAATATTTCACAAAAATAAGAAAATTCTTAAGACATCTCGTACCTGTTCTTTTAAAGAAGTTTTGTGTAATGAAAAGTACTGTATATACTTGTGTGTAAGCCGAGTTTTTCAGCACAAAAATGTGCTGAAAAACAGGCTTAGGCTACATTCACACGATGTATGTCCGCCGTACCGTAGTACTGCGGGTATACATCGGTGCTGCGGAGAGGAGCAGGGGATGAGCGCTGCCCCTCTCCATAGGAAGATACAGCGCACGACGCCATATCACGGGAAAAGATAGGACATGTCCTATCTTTTCCCGTGCTACGGAGCGGTACGGTGCCGCACGTGTGCAGCTCCCGTACAGGGCCGTGAGCCCATAGAAGTGTATGGGGGACGTATATCGGCCCTATATACGTCCCCCATACATGTGTGTGAATGTAGCCTTATACTGTAGTCAATAAGTTTTCCCAGTTACTTGTGGCAAAATTAGGGGTCTCTGCTTATAGTCGAGTATATACGCTAATACAATTTTCCAATACTCTTTCTGTATAGGTTCCTCATGGTTCCCTAGATCTCTGCTCGGTTCCCTTTTCTGTTCCCTAGATCCGTAAAATAGGAAAGTAAAGACGTCCTCCATATAACATAACTCACCAAGGTCTTCCAGTTCCCTTTTGGTGACAAACTTATAGTCATCATAGACTGTGCTTTCAGGGTTTTCCTCCAATTCTTCCGTCAGGTTGTCCAAGAATGAGCACCACTTCGGAGCAGGGCCCAGTGCCTGAAATAACATTTGTACACTTTACTATAGACATACAAGTGTATCCCGACACGTAAACCCATTCATAAGTGACCATATTATAGCATCAACAGCAATGGAATGTTTCCATAATTCTAGAACTCATTGTGGTCCTTCTTATCAACTCAGTGGTTTCCACCATGTAGACATCAATCTCCGACAGCCCAAGGGCGACCTTACAGGCTCTGGGCTATGGTGGTGAAGAAGCTGAAATAAATGGCTCCTACAATGATAGATGAAGGATGGCCAAAATCTGGCTTCCAACACCGAAATATCTTCTTCTCGAGATCCAAATTCATTAAAGAGGTTGTAGCAAGATCCCATGAAAAAAGGATGGACAAAAAGATCTGGACGTTTCCAGCAAAATGATGGACCAACGAACGAGAGCAAAGTGTCCCTCACAAGAGAGAAGATCTTTTAAGAGACTTTCAATACCACTACGTTGGTTGGATCAGGATCCAATTTTAGATCGTGGTCAACATCGGTGGTCTCAATCATGCCCACAATGAGCTACGAATGTTGCTAGACCTAAAAGACCAAAATGTCACAGAGGACATTGTCCCATCATATTCAGCGGGATCAGTGGGAAAACAAGTTATTGCAGCTCATGGTTGAAATGGAAGCTGTGAACACGTCGGGTTGGTTTGGTCTCAGACTCCTATTGTGCGGAAACATCATGAAATTGTTAACGGGCGTCACAGAGCTTTTATGAGAGGAAGGCAGGTGTGAGCAGTAAATACCTCACAGGGCCATAACCAAGCAGATGGCAGGGAAGTGAAATGAGGACATGGCATGGTCGTGGGGGGGGGGGGGGGGCGTGGATATGATGTTAATGTAATTTGGTGAATACTGACCATTTTTGGAGTTCTTTCTTAATACTGTCCCATATAACAACCAACATCATAGTTCGTGAACCATACAGAAGCCATTTTAGGAGCATAGACAAGAGGTGTACAACACACGGCACTCTGAGCCTGGGGCTGCGGTCCGAACCTACTGCCAAGCCGCACCCAATGAGCGATTTCATTAGGGCAGGGGGCTGCTTATCAGTGAGCACAAAAGTAGTCGCTGCTCTAGATCTCTCAAGCCGCTCCTGATCCCAGACACAGAGCGGTGCCCGCAACCAGCGTTAGTACAGAGAACAGAAGAGTATTTTTTTTTCCTCCAGGGGATCTCCAGTATTATAAGTGGGGCTTTTGGGGGTCTACAGTGTTAAGAGGGGCTCCAGTATCATTAGGGGCTCTGTCTCGTATTTTTAAGGGTCTCGGGTTTCCATTTTGTACTTTTTTCTTTGGGTTCTTAAGTATTTGAGGTCTCCATATAAGGCATTGACTGAATGCAGTATTTGGTTTCTGGGGTGGCTTTTTAACTTGTACAGTGGTTGTTGATGCACTTAGGGTGTTGGATACTAGTGCGGCTCTTTGAAGATGAGTGATATGCGGCCCTCGGAGCAAAAAAGGTTGCGTTCCCCTGCTGTAGACCCATGTCTACCTCCCCTGCAGCTATTATTAAGGGGGAAACACTTGGCTAGACGCAGGCTCCCCCAGCAGAATTCTTGTTTACCTGAGAGATAGTCAAACACCGGGGGCCATATGCCATCATCAGATTACAAACATAAGGTTTTCTTCCCCATTCTTGCCTATGGCAAAATTCAAAAATGTTCTTTTGCCGATTACATAAAACAAACTTAGTAATGTGTATCAAAGGTCTTATATCTCCATCCACTGCCTCTGGGTTACATTACAGGAGCAGTCAGGTGTGGAACCCATAAGCGTGTGCCAAAAATTTCAAAAACCCATCTGGACCAAGGTTGAACTTTCAAGCGTAGGGTCTTCTTTTTGTCTACAATTTCTTAACTAAAACGTTGCACTTGCAGAAGGAAAAAAAAATGAGTTCCAGTAACAATAAATCTTGAAGATACGGCAGCAGAGTAAACACGGGGCACACGTCGGCTTTCTGCAGGATGTCACTAGGATTTCCTGTCGTTGGGTCTGATTTTCATTTTTTTTTTTTTGCTCTCCTTGAACATGTTTGGCGAGGCGGAGGATGCACATGTTTTCCACACAAGCCGGGTGAGATCTTTAACACATTGACCTACTTCCTCCTGCGCCTGCCCATCTGTGCAGCCATCAGACAGACAACAAACAAGACAGAACAAGATCTCTGCTACCACCCATTTATCTGTGGACTCCATATATAAATTAGATAGCTAAATATTAGTATCAAAATAATAAAAACCTGCATAAGCAAAAACTCATCGGTGGCCTTGCAGAAACCCCCCTGGTTTGTGTGCTCCATTTAGGTGTTGAGACCCTGAAATTTCCCCACAATGGGAGTCCCTTATCCTAAGTGCTGGACACTTATTCGCATACTTGCCGACATTTAGAGTGAACCATCCGGGAGACTGATGCACCATGAACTTTTTGGAGGTAGACCACATCCCATTTCGATAAACCATGCCCAGACAGTCAATGGACAGCACACGCTCCCATGTATTTCTATAGACTCACAGACATGCTTTCCACAGCCCCATGTATGAGGTGACTGTCCGAGCCAAGAAACTCATTACTGTACTTTGATCTCTTCCCGAAGTGCCCGCTGTACCATACAACGGTGGGCACACGTCAGTGCCGGGAGAGAGGAAGAGGGGTTGAGCCGCGCTTGCCCCCCTCCATAGAGAAACATGGCACAAGTTTCCCTGGCTAAAAAACGGTGCTGTATCCTACTGCTCCACATGGCGTCTTGCCCATTGCAGGCCTATGGGACGTATATACGTCCAACGGCCGTCTGAATGCAGCCTTAGGCACATGACTAGCATATAAATGGTAGACCTGGAAGGTCTACTCCTTCTTTGGGAGCCTCCATGAGGTCTCAGGGATGGTCGATAAGTTTATGCTCTGTTCTGTGGGCAGGGAATAAGATATTTTAAACCTCTTTCAAAGAAAATAAGAAGCAGTAAAAAGGGCTTACATGTGTCTTTTTGAGGAATGGGACAATGTCAATTTTGAAGGACCAATCATTGGCTCTTCTCCTGCACCTTTTCCTTTCCATTAAACATGCGGAGCCATTTCCAAAACTCGAATGTCACCTTGCTGGTTGTTTTGGAATGATATTCATGACAAAGGAGCAGCTCCCTGACATTGCGCCAAATATACCAATAGCAAATACTAGGGACAGTCTATGATGGACTATTATCATGGAGAGCAAGAGGGACCATCGCAACCATACAAGAGTCTACAGCTGTCAAATAGCCTGACCCCAAGGAACATGTCTTATAAGAGAAAGACTTCAGTTCATAGGTTTCATTGTCACCCAGCTGATGGACTATCCCCAAGTTAGTCGTAGTTCAGAAGTTGTAGGTTGGGTGCCGTAAAACCTCCCACGATTATGGAGCGACTATCGGAAACAAAGCCACTCGTGGAAACAGACTTTAAGACTACAAAACGATAAGAATACACAGTCAACACTGATGTCAGGTTCCTTGAAATTCCTCCAAGTGAGCCACAAGTTAGATAACCACTTTCAGAAACATATCACAAGTCGGCAGGATTTAACAATTCCAAGAAAAACGCTGGATTCCAGGTACGGAGATAACACCCACAACTCCCCTGATGCTACCTACGTAGTTTGCTGACGTTAGGAGGCTTAACCACGGGCCGCATAGTATCGCCCACGCAGGCCTCTTCCTGCCCCGTCCAGAAGGATTTCAATACAAAACGCGTGCAAAGATTAAAAGGTAAACCCGGCTGTGAACGTCCTCCACCCCTGCAGCGCCACATCCCACAAATATAATGGTTTAATTGCCTTTATTTCCCCACATATTCAGAGACCAGAAATAACTGGATCTTTCTGAGTTTTAGCACGTGACAATGAGAAAGCGCCTGCAGGTGACCTCCAGCTGCCGCATAGCAAGAAACCGGGCTCATCAAAGAGCTGCTGTGGCAATCTGGATACCATCGGGGGCCATTTAGATGCATGTGGTTCCGGCATGGATGCGCTCTGTCTAACAGGCCATTATTTGCTAGAAGCAGACGAAACAAAGATCCATCGAGGTGGGGATTGGATAGAATCGCGTGATCATGATCATCCAGTGCTCTATCTTGGAGGAAAAGGATAGGGCATGTTGAAATACAACATGCCCGATCTTTAACCTCCAACCTCAAAGGAGGTGTCCGGAAGGTGCAATTCAGAACCGAGTGTGCATGTGTATGGGGGACATGGTGGAATAGCTGTCAGGTGAATGTGTATTCTACAAACTGCTGGCACTATTTTGCCTCAACGTGTTTCCCCTACCCTGTATTCTGTACACTCATATAGTCTCCATTGGCACTTATATATTTACATTTTGTGTATCCACAGTTCTTTTCTTCCGTTTTTCTTTGTAAAAAAAAAATGTACATAACGCGGTCCCGCCTTTCCGAAGTGATCAGGTATGAACAAACCCGTTAAAAGGCTTGTAATTGAACCATTTTACCAAGAGACACTTAAAGGGGTTTTCCCACAAATCAAGTTAGGCCCGATCCACTCGGTGATCGACTGCTCAATCATCCTGAGGGAGCGATGAGGGGTCCGGCTGGGGTACATCGGACCACCATTCTTGTGATCTGTGTGGGCCTCATCACTAAGACCCGCACTGATAGGCAAGTTAGGCCCCATACACAGCACAGGGCCCAACTTTTTTCGTGATAAAACCCCTTTAAACCAGACAACCTGAATTCTTTATCTTTCCTTTCCGCATTCCAAAAATAACTTGTCTAGAGCCATTTCGTAATACACCGTACAATAGGCGACCGCATAAAAGTAACATTTCTTATCGCTAAATCATGAAAAAAATACGCTGTTCTATATCCAGTGTAGGGGATAATAATCTGATAGGGAAGGGTCAGCGAGACCCCCCCCCCCTCTTGCAATCCGATCTCAGTAGTTGCTGAAGCAGCAGGTCACCCATGTGTCCGGCTGCTCTATTCTATAGTATTGGAGTGGCAGAAATTAAAGCTCCCTTTGCAAACATTGCTTCTGTAAAAAAAACAAAACTACAAAATAGGTGCAAATGAGAAAAAAATTCCCCACATGGAAGGTAAAGAAGTACAGACATGCAAATGTCTCGACATGACTATAAAAAGTGAGAAAGCCCTTAAGCAAAGGAATGCCGAGTATGTCCCGTTCAGGCCTAAATGTGACAGGTTTATATATCCCCTCTGCAAAATGTACAAGTCTACAAGCCAGACTAGTGTGAACTGCTCAAGTGTGAGAAGAACAGAAGAAGACGTCGTGGCTATAAACCTTCCCTGCAGAGATGAGGGTCAGGCAGACAGAACATATGTCAGGCTACAGCCGCCCCTAGACCATATAATTGGATATTACACCATAATCCTACAGACGGGAGATCTGCATCTATTGGATTTAACCCAGACTGGTCTATTTTTGCTCTTAGATGCTGATGTCTGGCCTGTGCAGTGACGGAAGTCACAATGTACGTGCTTCATTGAGGTGCGTTCCTACGTTTCCAACCACCAGACAAACTAAACCCTAAATGGCAGCCGCCTCCCTCCTACACAGGCATAGGTTTACTAGAATACACAATTTGTGTCTTCCATTCACACGCACCCCTACCCCTTCCCCACACAAGGGACTTACCGGAACATAATACACATTCATTTTCGAAGCTTCGTTACCCGTGAAGAGCATTCCTGAGGACACATAACATCACAGATCATGAGGACACATCACCAAGGTGCAGCCGGGCAATAGGATTAGAAGAATAATGATGTCACGTATAACGATCAGATCCGTTCACGAGAAACATGACCGCCGGTGATCATTAACACTAATGATAGGATTTTACACTTAAGGAAATCAACCACTAATATAAAAGTAAAACGAGACTACAGGCAGTCCCCGACATAGGCTGCATTCACACAAACGAAAACGGCCGTATATACGGGTAGCATGTGGCCCCATTCATTACAATGGGTAATACAGCATCCAACGTGAGAGGTGTGAATAATTAAAAGCCCTTAGTGGCAGACAATGCGTCCCCATGCTCCGGGATTTTTCTAACTTTGTTTTTCTGCAACCCCGGGGTATCAAGCTTATAGAAGACCAGGGCCGAGCAGAAGAGGGCGATAGGCGAGTAGGTTTAGAGTTCCTTTTACTTTATATGAGTGGTTGATTTCTTTTATGATGGGATCTCTGCCATACAGTCTGTATACACCCAGAATAGATATTGATGTACAACATCGCCCCCTGCTGGACACTTCAGAGAATTGCAAAGAAGGATTGGGGATAATGCACTGGTTGCTAAGGGTTCAAGCTCCTTGGACCCCTATGAATTTCTGAGGGTCCTTTTCTCTTTGTGATCCAAAGGGATCCCAAACTGAATGATGGGTGGAACTACATTTAAAGGGAACCTGTCACCAGGAGACCCATTTTTAGCACTCCCCCAGTCCCCACAGAGCATAGTACATACACTGCCAAAGTGTTTTTGTATAAAAAAAATAGGTTTTACAGAAAAAAAGATATGTTATGTTGTACCTTTCATTAGCATCTGCTGTGTGACTAGGCAGTTGCCAAAAAGGAGGGGCTGGAAAGGAGCAGTTTCCCCCCACCCTTGGGAAACATGTGACCTTTTCAAATATATGAATAACTCCACACACTCAGGATTGGCTGTAGAGGAGCAGGGGGCGTCGCTAAGCCCAGTGATGGGTGTTTTCATATATTTGAAAAGGTCACATGGAGGAGCTGTTCCCCAAGGATGGGGGGGGAACTGCTCCTTTCCAGCCCCTCCCATTTGGCAACTGCCTTGTCACACAGCAGATGCTAATGAAAGGTACAATATAACATTTCTTTTTTTCTGTAAAACCTATTTTTAATACAAAAACACTTTGGCAGTGTATGTACTATGCTCTGTGGGAACTGGGGGAGAGCTAAAAATGGGTCTATTGGTGACAGGTTACCTTTAAGAGTATAGAAGTTTTCAGCACTCACATTCACAGTCTATGAGAAAGCTATAGATAGTCAAGCTAGAGATAGGTGGGGGTCCCATCAGTCAGTCCCTCATTGATCAGCTTGTTACCTCCTATACTGCGGATAGGATTTAACTCACAAATTTGGTAGAACCTCTTTAACTCTTATCCAGAAGACAGGGGGTCCGAGTACAGTCATACTGCCCATAAATGGGACCTCCATCCTTGTGTTTACCTCCGATCAGCAAGTTGTAGAGGATAACAACAAGGGCTTGTCATATTGAGAAGTCTCTTCTTACTACAACTACTTGGACTCTACCCAGATCTTAGTAACTAGAGACCATCATTGGACAAGTTGCAGAACCTGTTCTGATCCGTTTCCACCTAATGACACTTGTGAGGCTTTCCATAGAACTGTGTAAAGCCGAACCTGTACGGCAAGTACTACAAGGTGCAGAGATGCTGGTAGCCGATGGTCACGTTTGCTTACCTGAATTAGGATAAAGGCACATATCATTCACTGCAGACGGGGGCTCAATAAAGGTCAAAACCTTTCCCTGCGGAATAAAAAAAAGAAAGAACGAAGCCGTTATAATAGTGGTCAGAGACCATACAAAGCTGCGTGTAATAATGAGGCCCCACCATCCGTGTGTGTATATATGTAGTATATAACTTCTGACTGTATAATCCTTTTGTCAGGTAATGGCTTTGCTGAACAATTTTAAGCAAATCACAAAAACATTGATAATCCTAGTGTGGCTGACAATAAGGCGTGGGAGGTTTGTGGTCATAGCTGGTTTACTATTGCAACTGGTGGATCAGCAGAGGACCCGCAAAGAATAGAGACCTAGCCCACAACAATACAGCGCTGACTATAGGACCGGCGCAGAAACTCCTACATAATGGGGGTCCCCATCTCTGATCTAAACCAAGCATCTCTTATGCCAAGAGTGCCCGAAAATAATCCAACCCTTACAGTAACATGGAGCAGTAAGACGCATGTTCGATCTGATGCCCAATTACAGGGAACAGGACCGCTGTGATCTGTTAACGTCCCATAAGTTGGATTCCCCCCCATATCATACTGGTATCCCTCATCCCACCGATAAGACTCAAATTTGGGACAATCCCCTTTAAAGAAGCAATACAATCTATGAAGGCTACTATCCAGAAGTTGTGATAAGTATATAATATATACAGACAGTCCCTCATATACGTACAAGTTCTTTAGGTTAGTTCTTAAATAGGACTAATCCCTCTAGGAGCAATTACTAAAGTAATAGCAGTGTTAAATCGCTAGCTTTATCAGAACATATTGAGAAGCTAAGAAACACTCCGAGAGCCAGACCAAGCTTACAGTGGTCCAGCAAATTCATGAGAGGGTGGTCCAAGTCGCTCCCCTCTCCTGCTTCTTTCCCAGACCGCCCATCCCACCCCATAGGCCGGCGGTGACTGCGGGGCTTCATGCGGCAGTCACCGCCTCCTCAGACCACCCCTCATGAATACGCCCGACCACTGTAAGCTTGGCGTTCAGAGCGCTATGTACGGAAGGTTCCGATAAAGCTTGCGATTTAACACTGCTATTACTGGGGTAGGGCTAGGGAGATGCTTACTTTAGTGAGTGCTCCTAGACGAATGATTTGGGGTGATAGGTCCTCTTTAAGTTTGTATGTAGGAATTTTTATAAATTGTAACTACAGGAAATAAAAAATTCGTCTCTGCGATAATTCGATTTTTAAAGCTTTGTGCAGTCATGGGAACCCGGATTATCAATAAAGCTCCATTACAGACACCTTAGAGCTGATCATTGCAGCCTGGGACTATAGTAACATCCAGAGACCGTCCTTAGGTCAGGGTTTATATGCATGTTGCATTGCACAGGGATAACACATTTGGTTCAGCAGATTTTGGTAGAATATCCTCTTTGCAGTGATCCAGTATTATCCCCGTCTCTGCGCACTTACATTATCTTTGTTCCACATTTTGATAATCCTAGAGTCGGCCGATATAATCAACTCCATTGGATCGTGAAACTGGATGGATTTGATGGGGAGTCCGTACTGGTGATCCTTTACAGTAAGCGGACGGTTGGAGCGGAGATCGTACAGCAGAACCTGAAAAGATGACAATGAAACGTAAAAAAAGACTCCTCTACGGCATTCTACCCATTCTAATCCTGATGGATCCCTTTAAACAATTAATATAAAATCTGTGGAGGTCGGACATCCTGAACCAGCACCAATAAGACGTCGCAGGCACCATGTGACGCTGGAATTATAAATCTTATAGTGTTATGACCAGGCGGCTCTGTCACCTATATAGTAGCTGGGATAGGTGGGAAAGGTGTCAGACCTATAAAGACTGAAGGGGAGAACACATATCTGAGGTTCAGGTTCAGGCTCATGACCTACAAGCTGCTGCGGAACAAGTCAAAGCCAAAAGAAGCCATCCGAATTGATTTTCTCGCGTTGATCAGCCATGACAGGAGCTTCCCGAGCTTACTATACCCTGAATAGACAGGATTGTAGCAGAAAGGACGTTGTGTCCTGTCTGTTTAGTTACAGCTTTGGCAAATTTTTGAAACCCTTGAGGAACTCTGCCTCATTTACCCCCTTGCTATATAGTAACGCATAACATATGGGTATTTGGGGTTCTTACATGGTCTTAAATAGTAACATTGCCCAATAGAGTATTCAATCTTTATTCAGCACCAGCGAAGCCGCACTGCACCCTAAATGAGGCCTAGAATATGAGGTAGGTACAAAAGGTTTTTTCCCCCATTTTAACAAGGACCGAAAACGTACGGGTGGTTTGGTGTCCCAGAAGCCCCTAGCAGGAGCTCCCCACCATCAGTGCAGGCAGTAATCACACACATGACCCAATGTGGTCTCTTTACCTGTCCAGTACTAGTGCCGACAGCCATGTGTAGAGGTCCATTAAACTTCAGGGCAGTGACAGCGGGTAGGCCATTAATCCTAAAAAATGTAAAAAAAAAAAAAATGGATAATATAGAGGCTGCCCAGCCACATAACAGAAGGAGAGGTGTACAGCGGTGTGGTAATAAGCACTGGGCTATGGTCCTCAGAACAGAGAAATACTCAAAAATTATAGGATGGTAATAGGGAGAAACATACAAAATAAGTACAAAAAAAAAAAAATACAATCTTACAATACATTCCCAGTATAATTCCTTTTCAGGCTTTCAACCTTCATATAATAAAGCACAGATAGGTTATTACTATATAATTATAAGACTTGCTGCCAGCAGCCAACACTAGTTACAGCTCCACACAAGCCAGTACGAAGAAATACCATACAACTCAATGCACTGAGCGCCCCCTACAGGTGGATGCAGAATGACATCACAATCATAAAGCAAGAGGGGATCAGAGAGCAGCTATATCCCTTCTAGTGAATACACGGCTACATACTGTACATAGAAGTGGTGTAATAATAATAGGGTATAAATCCACTTCATTTCAAAGTAGAATGTAAAGTCTCAAAGGCATCACAGCGATTAACGTGTTTCGGCGAACACTTTAGTCCTGAGATAAACTTGCATGAAACACCAGTCCCATCTGGTAATAAGCACAGGAAAGGGCCTAACCCTGCTGGATAGTGGGGGTTTCAGTGCAGAGACCACCGCAGATCACATAAACAAGGAGTCCGATAGGGGCGCATGTACCTCCATCGGACATCTCGTCGCTCCTTCAGACTAAATGGAGCAGACGGCCGCTCATGACCGTTCAGTTCCATAGAGATTAATGAAGCAGATGGAAATTGCTGAGCGCTGCGCTCACCGATCACGGTCAGTTCTATAGAGATTAATGGGACAGAAAGGTCATGCACGGCAGTCTTCTCCATTAGTCTAACAGACCGACGAGAGGTCAGACGGACGTACATGTGACCCCATCGGACCACTTGTTTTCGTTATCTGTGGGCTTCTCAGCAATGAGACCCGCACTAACCAGCAAGTTAGGCCCAAACCACAGGATAGGGCCCAAATTTTCTTTGTGGGAAAACCCCTTTCAATCTACTCAGGATAACAAAATAACACATTCTCGGATTCACAAAAAGCATTTCAGAGATTTAAGTCCAACCTGTCTCTATCAGTTCTGCTGTTTACATTTTGGTTGACCTTAGCATGAATAGCTTCCCTTATACTGCAGGGGGAGGGGCAGGAAGCAGAGAGCACTACAGACACAGGCACTTCCTGTCCCGCAGCAGAGAAGACAGCAGCAGGTCTACGGACAAGATAAACTCTGGATCTGAGGAGAGGGGGGCAAAGCAGAGCTGACTGTTTGTTATAGACGAGATACCAGAGCTGAGTGTGTCATTGTATCTGATATCCATCTTATTACTCTGATCTGTCTCTTTTCCCATGTGATTTGCACATTGTAATAGATGTGGAAAATCCCCATATTCTGCCATACTGCAGTATGGCAGTGTATGGTAGGACCAATCAGACAACCTAGGGTTAAAGTACCCTAGGGGGTCTGAAAGATAGTAAAAATAAAAAAGTTAATAAAAAATAAACAACATTCAAAATCACCCCATTTCCCTAGAATGGATATTAAAAAAAAAAACTGTAAAAAATCATAAACATGTTAGGTATCGTGTGCCCCAAAATGCCCGATCTATCAAAATATAATAATGGTTATTCCCAGAATTTAACCCATTTTGTAACATATAAAGAAATTCAATAAGGCCGCACAGTCCTCAAAATGTCAGCATTGAAAACGTTATCTCAAGTTGCAAAAAATGACACCACACACAGGTGAAGTGTGAAAAAGTTATCAGGGCCAGATTATGGCAAAAATTAAGAATTTTTTTTCTACAGGAGGTTTTAATTTTTGTAAATATTATAAAATATTATAACACCAGTATAAATGTATAATCCCTGTGATCGAACCGACCCAAAGAATAAAGTACACATGTCATTTATGACGCACAGTGAAAGCCATAAAACCCAAGCCCACTAGAAAACGGCGCAAATGCAATTTTTTCACCAATTTCACAGCATTTGAAATTTTTTTCCCACTTAACACTTATTTCATACTCCATGCCATGTACTGAAAAGCTGGAAAAAAAATAATTCAAAAACAGATAAATTGTAGAAGAAAAAAACAAAAACACACTTGCTCCAAATCTGGTGGATATTGTTGTTTTCATTGCACACTCAAAATAACACGTCATGTAATTTAACAAATTAACTTAAAACTTTTTCTTCATTTTGTCATATTCTGATTTCCACTATTTTCCGTTATGCAGTTCATCACCAGGAATGATATATATATATTTGATAGGTATTGCCGCGACCAAAAAGTTACGTTGGAACATGTTTATGATTTTGTTTATTTTTAGATCTCTCCTTGGGAAAGGGGGGGGTGATTTGATGTGTTTTTTTAGGCCGTTTTTTAGGCACTTTAACCCTAGGCGGTCTGATCGCTCCTACGATATAAGACAATACGGAGGTATTGCAGTGTATAAAGAATATGCTAAGGATACTTGGGCGCTATTTTCCATTACACGGGATTCATCATTTTTAGGATCTTTTAGGATACGGCAATACCCAACATGTTTATATTTTAATTTTTTAATTATTTTTATATCAGTTCTAGGAGAAAGAGGGGCAATTTGAATTATTTGATTTTTACATAATTTTTCCCGCCATTCTTTAGGCCCCCTAGGGTACTTCTGATCACTACTACCCTATAATGCAATACCAAAGTATAGTTATAGATCTCACTGAATGACAGTATAAAATATAAAAACTGTTATTCCAGATGTTGAACCCTGTAGAGGGGTTTTTAATTTAAAAAAAAAAAACAAAAAAAAACTTTTTAATAAAAAGTGATCAAAAGGTCGGACAGTCCCGAAAATTTTAGCAATGAAAACGCCATCTCATCCCACAAAATGTGAGCCCTCGCACATATTTATTAAAACATATTAATACCTTTATAAACTTGGTATCCCTGTGACCGTATCAACCCAAGGAATAACGTGGAGGTGTCAATTGGAATGAAAAGTGAATGGAATAAATACGAAGCCTATGAGAAAGTTTGTTTTTTTCCGACAATTTCAAAACATTTGGAATTGTTTGATAGATAACACAACATCAGGCGTTCAAAAACCTTCATTACCACCCAGGTTAACGCTACCGGGTGAAAATCTAAGATTTACAAAGCGATTACCTTCCAAGGAATTGGTACTTTCTGTTGCTGTAGACTCGCATTATATAAAGGAGTAAATAGGACTGCTAATTCCTATAACATAACACGTTTAAAGGGAACCTGTCAGCAGCAATTGACCTTATAAGCCCCCTACAAGTATGTTGTCAAGTAGCTGAACACATTCCTTATTATATTTCTTTCATGACCCAGTGTGGTGGCATCATCCAGAAAATCAACTTTGAAGTGAGATGTAAACTGGTTGTATAAAGTCAAGGAGGCGGAGATTTTAACACTGAAGTCAAGCTCTCTCTTCCTCAAAAA
This sequence comes from Engystomops pustulosus, assembly GCF_040894005.1. Lineage (NCBI taxonomy): Eukaryota > Metazoa > Chordata > Amphibia > Anura > Leptodactylidae > Engystomops > Engystomops pustulosus. The sequence goes on from NC_092413.1 coordinate 199,793,671, forward strand.
GCCGCCTTCACTGTAACTGATGGTCCTGCATCCAGAGACATCACTAACCAGATCTCCTAAAGTCGGACGCATCATGTCAATGACAGAGGAGGAGATGTGCAGGGCTCCCCGCCTCGACTTCAGTGTTGAATTCTCCTCCTCCTTGACTTTATACAATCAATTTACATCTAACTTCAAAGGTGATTATTTGGATGACGTCACCACACTGGACCTTGAAAGAAACAAAGGCGTTAGAAAGCGTTACTCTGCTAGAGAATATACTGGAAGTGGTTTATTAGGCCACTTGCTGATGACAGGTTCCCTTTTAAAAAAAATGATTGAAGTGAATTTGTTTTAATCATCCAAAAGTCGAGTCATGCGACTTACTCTGTATCCTCTGACACACAGCCCATAGCACAGTCCAGGATGCCGACACGACTTCTTATCCGGGGGTCCCAGCACTCCACTTTACCCTAGGAAGATAGAAACACAACATAAAACTTCTGGAAGCAACTTCCATCATCATAAAAAAGCATCCAGCAGTCCAGAAGAGAAAACCCCATGTTAAAGGAATACTCCAAACAGAAATAAACTTTCCCATGTGCTTTATAGTGACTCTTTATATGTTGCACAGTCATAAATAAGCAGCCCACAGCACAGCCTCCCTGACTGTATACTTATGATTACGAGAATACAGATATAAAGCATTAACACAATGCACCCTTTGGAGATAAATGATCATGCGATACTGTGCTGAGGCATCATGAGAATAATAGCAAGTTACAGAGGATGGGAATGCATGGGAAATCTAAGTAGATGAGATGCTGTACTTCAAATAGGGAAAACCATTTGTATCAATGAATGTGATAAATAGGTGTAGGGAGAGAAAGTGATGTTTACACTGGAAGGTACCAGAGTATTACCTCAACTGAACCGGCAGCAAATAAGTGGTGGGCAGGATTGATGTCGCAAACGTTGATCAGTCTGCAATACAAGATATTTACATGTTAGTATACAGGCGCACAGTCACATGCAGGCAGGAGGTTCAGCCCTATGACTCCAGCGCCACCTAGTGGTTATGGTATTCATTGCCGTTACTTACGAAGCTTCAGTTTGGAGGGAATTCAGGAAGCGGCCTTGCTCCAAATTGAACCGGAAAACATCAGAACTGAAAAGGAGAAGAAAATCATCTTATTAAATCTCTACATGATACCTACCAACCAGAACTCTAGTAACTGTGCCACCTAGGGGGCAGCAGCATCTCCCAAATTAAGACTACAGTTTACATGTTACATGGGGACTACGTAAGTAATAGGTGACATTTTCGGCATAAATCGACACGTGTCAATTTAAAGTGTTAACATTTCAACAAATAAATGTTGTTGTTATTGTTAGTATAATAAAAAGTTATACAATTTTCCAATCTATTGTCTGTATCAATTCCTCACGGTTTTCTAGATCTCTGCTTGCCGTCATTCTATGGAAAGCTTCTTAGCTTACTTCCAGTGGATAGAAATCTGACCATGGTCACACAGGAGCGCGGCTCGTTATATCACACGGCTCTGATTACTCTCTGTGATACTAATTAGCCGCGCACCTGTGTGACCATGGTCAGATTTCTGTCCACTGGGAGGAAACATAGAAGCCTTCTATAGAAGGACAGCAAGCAGAGATCTAGGAAACTTTGTGGACTTAAAACCTAAATTATAATGGAAAAATTTATAATTTTCCATCACGAAAACAATAACATGACATTGCCAGATCCTGATCAGACAGCCTGATCCTACCAATGGCACTTTGTGCAGGAGCAGACAGTACCACTTTTCACACCACCTGCTCTGTGACAAGATAGAAGGTCATGTGACCAGAACATCAGTGCCCTGGGCTGAATAACTGTTCCCGTCACTTGACCTTCTGTCGTGGCCCCGAGCTGCCTGTGAATTAGCTGCAGCTTCTATCCCAGACATTGGACAGAAAAATTATGTGTATATATTCACCAGGCTTTGAAGGAGTAAAATTGCCTGTACAAACATCTATGACGTTAATGTGACCTCTGCTATTGAGGACCTGCCACATCAATACTTTACTTTCCTCTGTGGAGGCGCCACTGGGAATCCGAAAACATGGAAGAGGCTTATTTGCCTTTGTAAAAAGGATTGCATGCTTTATACAGAACTCAATGGATGGAAGTGCATTACCCCACTCCAACAAAGTACACGTCACAGCTTGGGTAATGGTAGGAAAAATCCCGGCCAAACTTTGGTATCCTGAACTTGTAGTAGTAGCCGTGCTGTGAGTGGAACTCTATATATCGGTCATTGTGGAGGAAGAGGAGCTGTAAGAGAACAGGAAAAGTCATTATAAGCCTTCGTAACCACTGAAATAATGGTTCCATAGAGAACACATGCACCCTCAACCAAGCTGAGTGTGCATGTGGGTGCTGGAGTCTAGGGAGATGGCAGACAGCCGCGTCCCACTGCTCCAATCAATGTCTATGAGAGGCAGGAATCTCCCTTGCTAAATGTACATGTGTATAGGGCAGTGGAGCTTGTACACAACTTCTTCTAAAATGAATGGAACAAACATATTCTGTAAGAAATCTGACACCTGTGAATACACCCTGATCCACAGAGCACAAGGTTATCTTACCTTAGAGTAGTCTTCTGATAAGATCTCAAATTTAACCACTGAAAAAAGAAAAGAATAAATCAAACATAAACCAGCAGAACTGTGGTCAATAACTTGGTTGTGAACTTTAGAGGAGCATATAGATTCCATTTACACAAGAAAAATCTTTGGAAATAATATACATCCTGTATTCTGGTGCAGTCACTGTGTACGTACAGAAGTTTTGAGAATGACACAAATATTACATTATCACATGATCTGTTGCCCTCTGGTTTGTCAGATGTTTTTATCACATACAGAAATACAAGTGCAATCATATTATGCGTAACAAAAGCTTTTATATACAGTTAGAAGGAGTTACTGAAGCGAGTCAGTATTTGCAGTGTTGCCCCTTCTTCTTCAGGACCTCTGCAATTCTCCCTGGCAGCTCTCAATCACCTTCTGGACCAAATCCTGACAGATAGCCGTCCATTCCTGCACAATCACTGCTGCATTTTGTCACTATTTGTTGGTTTTTGTTTGTCCACCCGTCTCCTGATGATTGACCACAAGTTCTCAAAGGGATTAAGATCTGGGGAGTTTCCAGGCCATGGACCCAAAATCTCTATGTTTTGTTCCCTGAGCCATTTAGTTATCACCTTTGCTTTATGGCAAGGTGCTCCATCATGCTGGAAAAGGCATTGTTCATCACCAAACTGCTCTTGGAGGGTTGGGAGAAGTTGCTCTTGGAGGACATTCTGGTCCCATTCTTTATTCATGGATGTGTTTTTAGGCAAGACTGTGAGAGAGCTGATTCCCTTGGCTGAGAAGCCCCACACACATGAATGGCTGCAGGAGGCTTTACAGTTGGCATGAGACAAGACTGGTGGTATCGCTCACCTTGTCTTCTCCCAACAAGCTGTTTTCCAGATGTTCCAAACAATCGGAAAGGGGATTCATCAGAGACAATGACTTTCCCCCAGTCCTCAGCAGTCCACTCCCTGTACCTCCTGCAGAATATCAGTCTGTCCCGGATGTTTTCTCTGGAGAGAAGTGGCTTCTTTGCTGTCCTCCCTGACACCAAGCCTTGCCCCAAGAGTCTCCACCTCATAGTGCGTGCAGATGCCTCACACCTGCCTGCTGCCATTCCTGAGCAAGCTCTGCACTGCTGGTAGCCTGATCACGAAACTGAAACACTTTTAAGAGACCGCCCTGCTGGTCCTTCTTGGGCGCCCTGGAGCCTTTTTGGCAACAATGGAACCTCTCTCCTTGAATTCCTTGATGATGCGATAGATTGGTGACTGAGGTGCAATCTTTCGAGCTGCGATACTCTTCTCTGTTGGGCCAGTTTTGTGCAGTGCAATGATGACTGCATGTGTTTCTTTAGAGATAACCATGGTTAACAGAAGAGAAACAATGATGCCCAGCACCAGCCTCCTTTTAAAGTGTCCAGTGGTGATTCTTACTTAATCATGACAGATTGATCTCCAGCCCTGTCCTCATCAGCACCCACACCTGTGTTACTGGAGCCATCACTGACACCATGTTAGCTGCTCCTTTTAAGGCGCCTGCAATAAAGTTGAAATGTGTTTTGGGGGAAAAAGTTCATTTTCTAGGCAAATATTGACTTTGCAATGAATTGCTGTTAAGCTGATCACTCTGTATAATATTCTGGAGTATATGCAAATTGCCGTTATAAAACCTGATGCAGTAGACTTTGTAAAAATTAACATTCGTATCATTCTCAAAACTTTTGGCCATTACTGTACATGACATTACTTGAGTTATGCATGAGTTACATCATGTATTATACCCCAGAGCTGCACTCACTGTGTACATACATGACATTACTTATCCTGTACTGATCCTGAGTTACATCCCGTATTATACTTCAGAGCTGCACTCACTATTCTGCTAGTGGAGTCACTGTGTACAAGTGATGATTACCTTCAGAATCCATGCACCTTTCAAACTTCATGGACAGATGGTAAGTGTCATAACAGCGCACCCGAGGCTTGTATGTGCCTGGAAGGAACAAGAAATAAACCTTAAAAACTTTTTTTTTTTTTTTAGATCATATACTGAATTTTGCTACTTTTCAACCTCAGTGTACACAGAGCTAGAGGTAATTTTTTGCAGGAAGAGCTGACGCTTTACTTTGGGAGATCTACCGATCACTTCCAATTACAATATTTTGTGATAACTTTTTCATTTTCTCAAAATTTGAAACGTGATTTTGTCCCCCATACAATTTAGCCGCCTCCTTGAGTATCTCATCACCAGGTCAATTACAGGTAGTCCCCGAGTTACGCACAGGATTGGTTCTGTAGGTTTGTACTTAAGTCAAATTTGTATGCAAGTCGGAATTGTATATTTTTTGGTCTCAGTAACAATTGGATTTTAAAACTTTTGGGTTGTCATAAGAACCAGGATTAACAATAAAGCTTCACTACAGACACCTGTGATAACTGTTACAGCTGTTTATTGTAGCCGAGGACTAAAGTACAGTAAATTACCAACATCCAGGGGTCTGATTGTAACTAGGGGTCGTCTGTAAGTCGGGTTGTCCTTAAGTCAGGGACTGTCTGTATACTACCCAGTCTATTAGCAAATTACAGGGTATAATCGTAAGTGATGCCCCTTCCCACACTCACCAGTGGCGAGAATGTACTGCCCATCTCTGGATATCCGGAGGCTGGTGCACACCGTGGGCATCTCAAAGTCTTGGATAAGCTCGATCCTTCTCCGAACATCTAAGAAAACAATTCATGTTATGTGGTAATCTCTTATAGGCTATAACGCCACGTAGTGCCCCCTGTGAGTTATACATATATATATAGTATAGTGGGCACTTAGACACACACACATCACACGTATGATACATACCGATATCTTTTTTCTGTAGTTTTCGCTTCCTGCGATCAGAGAGCCACTGGAAGAGAAGACAAGGATCATGAACACGTTACCCATTACTACTAGAGTTTGGCCCAAAATTATTTTTTAAAGCTGGGGGGGTTCTTATCATGCCAACCCCTGACTTCATATAGGCAAAGGAGCAACACAACAAAGAGTTCCACAATTGTTACATTATAAGGAAAGCTATTTTATCAGTGAAGCCACAGCTCATCTACATTGCTGGTCCCAGGTCCTGGTCCAAACAATTGACCAATCCCAGGGGTGACCACTGATGAGTTGTCAAGGCTGTATATAGGACCGGCCTTCCCTCTATTGAAAAACTGCTAAAAATATTTTAATATATGGCCTCCTCCTTCTAATATCAACTTTTATAATTGTGTTAATGAGTCAGAAAGGATTGCAGGGTGTTACCAGAGCCCCTCTGTGCTGCAGCTTCACAAAGGTGCACCATCCAAGAGGCAGGTTTAGCCTCTTGCACAAGGCAGCACCATCTGCAGCAAGATTGGGGGGCAGAACCAGGAGCACATGGTAGGACCTGACACTTAAAAATCATGTCTAATACCCAATGCCAGCTTGGATGTAGGATACTTTATAGAGAACTTACTAATAAAAACAAAAAACAAAAACAGATGGAATGGAGGGGCGCCATTCTATAGTTTGCCTCGGGCAGTCATAACTGACTTCACAGGCTGTTATTCTGTCTCCCCCCTAAGAACTAACCCCCCCCCCCCCCTCACTGGCTGATGCAATCTCACTGCAGCAGAGAAAGTTTCAGCATACTGTGAAAGGGGGAAAATGTTCGTGCACAGTGTAACAGCCTGTGAAGCTACAGCATAGAGGGGCTCTGATAACACTCCTCATTAGCTAAATTTTAAAAGTTGATTTTAGAAGGAAGGAGGCCATGGATAATAACTATAAGAAGATTCCCACAGTCACGGTGCCTGGGTCTATGAGTAATGTCCCTGGTTTATCATGATGGATTTTGATGGTAGATTTCCTTTAAAGGAATTGTACACTTATCCAGAGTATAAATTAGAGTTTGACTGCTAGGACCACCCTATAGTATATATCAGTCTCACTTGCAGCCCTGTATGAATTGTCTTAGACAGTCACCTTCCTGATTTAGGGGCTACTAGAGTGATATATTCTTCTCCACTACATATGTGAGGTCTTTTCCTTTCCCTGGCCTCAGCAGTCAAATTTAAGGACAGGGAATAAATGTCATCATCACCACCGAGGGCCAGTGGCAGTAGGACCCTCCTGACACGTATGGTCACTGCGAGAGCCCGAGATGTCCCCAGCACAGGAGAGAGACGTCAGCCCCGTTAGTCCTAATTTCAGTGAATAGTTATGAGCTGTAATAACATTTCCAGCCTCTGTACAATGTACGGCGCTATACTGTGTAGTCCAGTAACCTTGTGACAAGCAGAGTTGTCAGACCTCTCCACCAAACTAATAGTGATCCTTCTCCTAAGGAGAGATGATGGATAATAATCTATAGGATAATCCTATCTTGGGAATGTATGGAGGATCCAAGCCTCTTGCCTGTAAAGCTCACACACCCCAAAGGATGTAATGATTGGTTCTAATGACACATCATGGTCTTCAGGACCCCATTCTCCCAACCTGTGAGGTCCTAATGTACCTGCAGATGTTAAACACCGAAGAAGGGGTCAACACATTTTGACCTTATAACGTAACACAGTACTAGCAGGTGGACCCTACAGCGATCACAAGATTGGAGGTCCCCTGTGCCCCACACGGATGAAACAGCCAATTACACATGTACATTGCCCTCTATTTGACATCGACATATTGGTGGAGGACCCCTTTAAGTGAACAAGGTGGCAGCAGTTATTAATGTAATGGATTCCCATGTCTGACCATGTGACTAACTGGGGGGTCCCAGAGTGCAGACCCCCAACCTGTCAGTGATAGGCATATTTCTGTAATATTACTTAATGAGCACTTTAAGGGATCCTTTGATGAGAATATAAACCAAAGGCACCATCTGCCTGCGGTGTGGAGTATCCCTTTAATATCGCACTGTAGACAGCGCACTGTACACACACAGCGCTTACCTCCGGCAGCGACTTCCCGCAGCTCAGGTTATAGATCTTGACATCGTTGATACTAGACACCTGCATGGTTATATCGTGCGGGGACTAGAGGCCGCTCATCACCGGATCACAAGCCGAGTGCTGCCTGCTGAAGGGGGCCGGATACCCACATGGCCACATGGAGAGGAAGCAGGAAGCTACCGTGCGCTGTGGTTGGCGGCGCCATCTTGTGGTTGTCAGCGCTCGAGAATGACGTTCCTGGTTGGCAGAAGGCGCCATGTTGTAATTGTACATTCTCGCATCAGTGATGCGTAGTGGCTGGCAAGTGGTTTGTCCGCCATGTTGTGGCTGGCAAGGGGTTGCCCGCCATGTTGTGATTGGCGTCATCGTTCCACAACACTTCTCTACATGGCTGTAAATAACGTTTAGTTCTGTAGTGACTTTAGATTTTCACAATGTGTGAGGAGTTCCATATAGAATTCATTAATTCACCATAAATTTACACCTCATTTACATGTCCCCCCAATCCATGTACACATGCCCTGAGGGCAAGGCTGGGGTGAGGCCGTCAATGGTTAGCTGAGAAGAGGAGAATTGCCTAATTTCATTGCTGTCAACAATTACAAAACGCATGCGTTAACACCACGTGTGAACACGTCCTTAGAATCCGCCTGGTGTGAGATTATGCCCGTGTTATTTCAAATGGGAAAAAAATGTGCTGTGGCCACCATCATTTATTTCGGTTGAAATAAAATAAAACACATGCATAACAGATCTGACTTATGTCTCCATTTCTGTTGTGGGTTGAGGGCTTGTTTTTATGTGAAATAGTTGTAACTTTTGGTGGTTTCCCTCTAATTTATTCATTGCATTGTATTAAGTCTTTCCGGAGAGCATAAAAATACATTCATTTTGACATTTTTAATTTTACAATTTTTATTTTAAAAATTTGCACCGTTTAAAACAATATGACATTAATAACGTATTAATGTTGCCTTTATTCTGTGGGTCATTACAATTTGGATGCCTTTATAGATATTATACAGTGAAAACACTGGTGCACCAAGAACAGCGCAGTGTGTACTATGTGCAGGGACCTGTGTATAGTGCAGGGGGCGCCAGATTCAGGCCCCTGTGGTTTTGTTTGGTACCATTCAGGGGTATGTGTGATGTTTTGATCACTTTATATTATATTTTTACACAATTTGATGGAGATTTTATGGCGCTCAGTAAGCAGGTTAAATAAAATATTGGGGGTTATTTACTAAAGGTCCGGCGGACGCATTTCCGCCGAGTTTTCCGACTTTTCGGGGATCGCACCACCGGGACAGGGATTTATAAGGGCAATGTGTCGCTCGTGATCGGATTTTGGCACAATCGTGGAGGCTTTCATGCGACACAAATTGGGGGGCGGGCTGTCTGACGATCCGACGGAGTTAAAATTGTGTTGCAAGCCAAGCATTTACATGCACCGGGAAGAAGAAGGCCTCTTCCACACTAGCGTTGCGTTTCACGTCAGGGTGCAATGCGTGAAAAACTGACGTTTTTGGCTGCGTTTTTGTTCCATTTTTCCTTGGAGTAATTAGCGTTTTTGCGTTTTTCACGCGCGTGTTGTTAGCGTTTTTTTTGCGTTTTCGGCGCATTTTTCACGCGCGAGTCAATGGGAGAATCGAGCATTTTTCAAAGGGACCATGTGTGTGAAGAACAAATTGCAGATGTTTAAATACATCTGCAATGTGTTCTTCACACATATATATTGTTCTTCACATGCTATTTTGGGCGCACCGTTCCACGCGTATCTCCCGACAAGTAAGCAGATGTGCCGAACATCTGTAATCTATTCTGCACTGTGTTCTGCACTGTGTTTTTCTCTTAAATGATCCTGTGTTCACTGTGTTCACTGTTTTTATTCTATTCTTCACTGTTCTTCATTGTGTTTTTTTAATTAAATGAGCAGGGGAAATACTGTTATTCTGGTCACCTAGCAACCCGTACGTTTAAAACGCATTGCACTCGCATTGCACTTGCAATGTTCGCGAGTGCAATGCGTTTTTGATACGTCCCCATAGACTTGAATGGGGCGTGAAAAACGCGCGTGAAACGCAAAAATAGAGCATGCTGCGATTTTGACGCGCGTGCAAACGAAGGCTAATGAAGAAAGAGCCATTGAATACAATGGGACAGAGTGCAATGCAAGTTCTGCGCGTCAAATGCACGCGCAGAACTCGCGCGTGAAAAACGCCAGTGTAGAAGGGGCTGAAGGTGAACTCCGGCGGACCGGAGCGGGGAAACATGCAGGGTGCGGTCACACATCACGTTTACCGCATGCGTTTAAAAACGCACTGCAACAGCTGAAGGGAGATTTGCCTAATTAAACAACTGTTAACACTTGTGTTTAAAAAACGCAAATGATAACGCTTCCGGTGTTAACATATGCGTTAACAATGTGTTTACTCATACACAGGTTTTGTAAACACAGGTGTTAACAGCTGTTTAAGTAGGCAAATCACTCTTCAGCTATTGCAATGCCTTTGTAAATGCATGTGGTAAATGCGACGTGTGACTGTACCCGCAACAAACTGGGCAATCTAAGTGAATCGCAGCAGCTTGTACATTCTCGGCAGGGAACGCACCTCGGGAATCGCGCTTCTACGGGTAAGTAAATGTGTAAGTAAATGCAGCTATTGTAGCAAAAGTTTTATTTATATATATATGAAGAACAAATGATTTGTAGTTTTACTTTTTTATTTTTTACATTTTTTTTTTACTTTTTTTTTTCTTATTACTGTTATTGATTCTCTATGTCACTAAAAGAACTTTTCTTGAGCCCCTCTGCTCGGCTCCACCGAAGGGCCTGATAGCTGCCGTGTATACTGTATACACTATCACACAATCTATATACAAAGAATATTGTGTACAGTGTATACTACCCACTGTATACTACACTGTACAGGCCAGTATACACCAGATCTAGCACAAAACACAAGACAGGTTTATACAATGATATCTGCAGGTTGCTTGTTATTACTTATTGCCTGCCCCTTACATAGCAGCAACATATCCTGTAGCGCTGTACTGAGACCGCATCATTTACATCAGTCTCTGACCACAGGGTCAATACATAATTCCCAGAGTAAGGGAGGTTTTTGAAGAAATACACAATGAGGGGAATACATTGTAGTCTTTTTTGTCTATTTGGCGTTGTCTTGGCGCAGTTGTGGTACAAATGCTGTTGTGCGACTTTCCATTGCGCCAAACATAGGACAGTGCAAATTCATTATTTGCATAGACTGGTTTTAACTGAACTGAATTCATGATTTGTGATTTGGTGCAAATTTTCGTTTAGGTGCAAGTTTTGGCATTAAATGTCCAGTCACCCCCTGGCGTAGAAATAGGAGGAAAATCACAACCAAATGTATGAAGACATCAAGGGACATGTGCGCCAAAAAAAAAGAACATTTTGCGACTAACGCAAAAAAAAATATTGTGAGACAAACCAAAATGTAAATAACAAATACAACAGCTGTGTATGAGATCATTAAGACCATTTAGCGTTTTCCAAGTCTGCATGCCATCCATGAGTTTTGCAGTTAGCATTTTCTATTTTCGATGTGATTACTCAGATGTCCGTTTTTTCATGGACTGGTGGACAATGAGACAAAAATACAGCCTTGCAGCTCTGGGGTCCTGGGTTCAAGTCCCAGGGTCAACATCTGTAAAGAGTTTGTATGTTCTCTCCGTGTTTGCATGGGTTTCCTCAAGGGCCTCCAGTTTCCTCCCACACTCCAAAACATACTGGTAGGTTGATGAGACTGTGATCCCCATTGGGGACAGGGACTGATTTGGCAAACTCTGTGCAGTGCTGCGTAATCTGTGTGTGCTATATAAATAAAAGAATTATTTAATCAGAGCTACTCTATTTTTTTGATCACCTACGGACCATGGACTTCCATAGAAATCAATGCGTCAGCAAAACTAAAATCTGCTTTTTCTTATTTCAGCTGAGCTTCCATTTTCTTTGCAGACATAAAAAAAAACCTATGACTTAAGGATGTGGAAAAAAACATCCGAAAAACTGCAAATGGACGCGTTTTTTGGGAATACGCAACAGTCACACAGGTCTGAAAGAGTACATCATTCTGGCCATACCTAGAAATGATCCAATAATCCATAACATCAGATAGTCCAGAACTGGTCAAGTTCAATTCATATTAGATTTCAGAGTATTAACTCAAACACTTGTATTCGTACACTACAGTGCATATATATATATATATATATATATACAGGCAGTCCCCGGGTTACATACAAGATAGGTTTCATAGGTTTGTTCTTAAGTTGAAGTTGTATGTTAGTCGAAACTGTATATTTTAGCATTGTAGATCTAGACTAAAAAATTTTAGCATTTTTTCTGAAACTAGGGGTCCTTAAGTTAGGTGTCCTTAAGTAGGGGGCCGTCTGTATGCTGTATATATGCTGAAATATCCAGGAGAGGTCAGGCTAATGACAGGTGTGTGTCGCTTGCCTGCAGGGGATAGCCCTGAGCGGAATGTCACGTCATCCAAGTGCCACCTTCTTCTGCTCCTCACATAAAGGAAGGCTCTGAAGTGTTTGTGTAGCATTCCTGTGCAGGAGAGGAGGCCGTGAGGAGGTGCCCGGGACTGGCACAACACCCAGGAGGCAGCGCATACTATCAGGTAATACAAGAAACTGATCCTTCTGAGCTCTATATACAGCAGCATCTCTGCATCTCATCACCTGTGATATGTAACAGACAGGTAACTGCCTTATTATATCATCTCATTCTCAGTTCTACATCCTATCAATCTGCCATAGATGTTGGCGAACTACAAGTCACAGCCTCACGTTTACTACATCTTACCCATTTGTTCATTAACTATATCCAGCAAGTGTGCGTTTTCAGTAATTATGACTATTAATGTTTTAAGTGACCAACTTTCTTGGCAATTTTGCATCTTTTTTTTTTACTTCTTTGGATTCAAGGAAACATTAGGGTTAATTTAGTACTTGGTGTAAGCAAAAAATGGTGCAAATATATTTTCTCTTTCCACGTTTCCTCAAAGTGGATTAGAATTTTTCTTTCTAGTATTAAATAGTAATAAAGTTGCTAAAAATCTTACCATTAGACTCTTAAAAGAGGCAACATATTCTGATAGCTTTGGCTACAATTTGGCTAGATTTTTCCTGTGTTCCTTACTGACATGCACAGAGACATTTATAGCCCTATATTAGAGAACTGTATGTCCAGCATTTCCTTAATACCTATTGTATCAGGAAATTACTAAAAGTGTAACTAAACCTATTAACCTTTTTTTTTTATTTCAGAACTAACTAGAGCAGGGGATAATTGTAAACTTTGTAATTACTTTGTATTACAAAAAGCAGCTTCTCTGTGCCATGTGTCTGCTTCTTTCTTCTGTAGTGAGCACTGTATCTGAAAGCATTCAGAGGTTCATTCATTCTGACAGATAAGGAGGCTAATAATTAACTCTTTTCCATCACTAGAGCATTTCCCTTGATGATTAATTTCTCTGGGGTGATTGTTGTAAGGAAATCCAAAACGATCCATCTCACAGGGAATGAAAGAAGTTGAAAGTTTATTTAGAAAAGGGGTTACACTGTAACAGAAGTAAAGTAAGAGAAATAATGAAATAAATGGCAAAAGAGCAGGCCCGGAGACTGGGTCATAGGAAGCCAGAGGTCTAAAACTCTGCCCAAAACATGGGTTTTTAACATTGATTTTGGCATTTAGGGAGTTTCTGCTTAGAAACCTTAAGATATGCACCCTTAACACATCTACAGTATCATGGTTTGGATTATTATCTCTGTAACTGAAGCCAGGACTCT